>NC_133204.1:34829195-34981695 GCF_958299795.1 Porites lutea
CTGTTAAGTGCAGTAAGACCCATGGTCACAGGTGAAACATACACAACAAACAGACTGAAATAAGCGTGAATTTGACAAACCGTTTCCCCAAAAGGCCACTTTCCTGTGATAAGAACTCTAGTCGTTGGAGGCATGACCAGAGTTGCAGCTATCAAGTCAGTTACAGCCAATGCAATGATGTACAGATTTGTTGTGGTACGGAGACTGCTATTTCTGAAAACCGACAAACAAACTAAAATATGTTGCCCAAAAGTGACAAAATATTTAATGCAATCATCTCTCTTCTTCTTTACACTGAAACATGGCAAGTTTAGATTCCAAAGGTGAAATTGTTCCTATAGAGCTTCCAAATTTAGAGGAAACACAGCTACGGACGGGTGAAAACGAACTGGTACGTTCCCGCTGACATTTACATTTGCTGACAAACACAGTGGATGCTACGGTAACGGTTTGATTGACGACGCAGAAAAATTTGAATTTGGAGCATGCTCAATATGAATTGTCGAGGATGTCGGCAGAGGTTCCTTCCTCTTCCCGACTGATCTAGGAAGATCAAAAGAGACTCTGTTCGCAGGATAAACAAAGGCTTTCCGAGAAAGTAAAAACAAATTCGCCATGTTAAAAAAGTTTAGTCGGTCAAAACTAAGAGCACTGTAAGTTTTAGCTCTTTAATATAAAGTTGGAGTATTTGGAAACCAGACACTGTGTCTGTCTAGAAGTCGTTTCCATCTTTCCTCCGTTTGTCCTTGTGAAAAAACACTGCAAAAGGCAAAGAAGCTTTTCAAGGTAAGTTTGTTGTCATTGTCGAAGGATTCGCTCGTTAATTGTTTTTGGGAAAACCTCTCTTTCTGACAGTTTATTCTCGTCTTCAGCTGTGATCTGCGTTAAAATTTTCAAACACTGACTAGAATTCTCTTCCTCGGTAAGGTTACGATTCAGTTTCCACAACAGCTTCGTTCTCACTAAAACAAACAAAGCTAGGTTAAAAGTTGGAAAGGCAAAGTCAACATCTCAGTCCTCAGGTTTAAATACATATTTCATATTTCGGTGGAAACTAAGAGCACTGTAAGTATTCACTCGTTAATCTGACACTGGTGTCTTTTGAAAACTGGACATTATTGTGTCTGGCTCGAACTCGCTTCTATCTTTCTTTCGTTGGTCTTTGAAAAACACTGCAAATGGCAAAGAAGCTTGTCAAGATGATCGGGTGCAGGTATGTTTGTTATCATATTTGTTGAAGGAATTACTCATTTTGTCTTAGGCAAAACATCTCGAATTTCTGTCAGTCGATTTTCGTTTTCTTAACTGTGTACTACGATAAAATTTTCAAACACTGACTAGAATCCTCTTCGATAAGATTACGAGTTAGTTTCTTCATCGCCTTCGTTCACAAATAAACACAGTTTAAAATGTTGAAGGCCAAAGTCAACATCCAAGTCTTCAAGGTTGACGGGCGTCTTATAACTTTATTTAAACATTTTTTCCGAGGTAAAGAGATTTATACCTCCGAAATGAGAATTTTCTTTAAAAATTTTGGTCGGTATAGCAGGTTACGGACCGCAAATTGGCCAATCGCATGGCGAAAACAGACTCAGCCATGTAATAAAACTACTTATTTTTGTGTAGAAGCATAAAAGAGTAAACGGAAAATAAGGAGAAAACTTGGTCACGTGGTACAAATTCACGTCTGCCGTTTGGCGTAAACGTGAATCTCTCTACTGCGGACACCCACGGGACCGCGCTTTTACGTCCGTAATAGCGAGGGTCAGTAAAACAGGGTGGGAGAAAAAAAGTGCTATAAGTAACATTATAAATAACATTAACTACGTTCGGAAGATTTTCTTGAATCTTTAATAGAGAGCTTTAGATTCTGAGACGAGGGCGACTAGGAGAATGAGATTTTCTCAATACTAAGTTAAGTGCGCGCGCGAACCAACGTCATCCGTCGTCATTCTACTACGAGTTTTGGCGAGAATGCGGTAATGACGAGAACAACTTATCAAGGTTTTCAAGTTTAATCATTTTGCGACCGGGATAAAGATAAACCTTATCCAGTAAGAATAACGGCACTATTTTTTCAGGTAAAAAATAGTGCAATGAGGCTTTCCGAGGTGAATATTAGTAGAGAATACGCGAACACACTTTCAGTCAAATCTTGTACTCGTAGTTGTCCTCGTCCTCAATTCTAGAGCTCTCTGATGTGAGATAAATGTGCTACTTACGCTACATTGCGACCCAAAAAATATTGGAAGACTGGACTAACTTATCATGAGCAGAGTACCGAAACTGCTAACCTTCACTCGTTGAGAATGAAATACGAGGGCTTGAGCTCTCCTAAAGAGCCGGGAAGAAAAAAGCGCCAGCTCAAGAGAAGTGGCGAGAACGATTATTCACACAATTTAAGGTGTTAAACTTGTTACGATCCAAAGAAGTCTCAACGAAGAGATTAATAACTAAATGTTAAACACTGAATATCTTACTCTAAAAAATTCGAGTGCAACTTTTGAACAGCCCAATTTCCGCCTCATTCCATCTCCGTGCTTTTTTCTTCTGGCCCTTAGAGCCTCGGAGCGAAGACAATCAGTGTGTTATTCCGAGAGCGTAGCGACTTTATAATCTCGTCGCGCGCGAAGCGCGCGCGCAGTCTGCTAACCGCGCGTGGTCTTAGTCAGCTGCAAAATTTGATGCGCCATAAATAAATCTTTTCATGAATATATGCTTGGTGTCCGCCAATGACGTCATGGCGCATTTTGCGTTTCCCGGGAGCAGACTTTGCCGCCGATGACCAAGGCGCATTTTTCGTCTGTGAAAACAATGTTTACCGTGAATCACGAACAATTTTTCATCCAAATGACACAGACTTGCAAGCACAGTAAGTGCCTGCAAATCCTCGCCGGGGAAGATTTTCAATTAAACTCCTCTGGAGAACGCTGATTAAAATTCATCGGCGTGCGGATCGAAGACAACCGCGAAGCAGAGAACATCGCTTAGCACAGCAAAGGCAACATCGGAACTCCTCACAATATTAGTGTGTGACATTTGTTACCATGCCAGGAAAATTATTCATTCCCCGTAAGTCAAGTCAGGGAGTTTCAGTGTAAGTCAGGGAAATTAAATGTAACTCTCTCAAAGAAGTCATAGGGAGGTGACATATTCCTGCATACTCACCCCTTTGACATTGAGATTAAGATTCCTAACAAATTGGGCTGTCTTCTTCATCGTAGCGTGACCGAGGGGTAAGAGCGTTGGACTTGCAATCCGTAGGCCCCAAGTACAAGTCCCGCCCTGACTGCTTAAGCTGGGTTTGTTCACGGTGGTCAGGAGTTCTGAAACCCTCGGCTGCGCTTGTAAATAGCCAACTGGTTTGCCTCCAGCCAGTTGAGATTCTTAACTTTGTTAAATTTATCGTTGATTTATTTATTTGTTTATTTCAGATGTTTACTCGGCCACACTAGCCGGCAAATAAAGTAATTATTTTTCATTATTATTATAAACCTATGGCCGGCTTTTTTTAGTGTTAAATATACCCAAAATAAGTTTAAAAAACTCACCATCGCAGCCAAAGACTTCAAACCTCATACACATATCACCACTCCAGACTGTTGGGTGAAATGGCAAGGCCACTGCAGTAAATGAGTAATCAATGAGATGCTTCACCTCTGTCCAGCGATCTTTATTTGCACCAAAAACCTGAAAGAAGTTCCACTGCGATTTTGATATCAATACTCACAAAGTAATCTCCTCCTTAAAAAAATACAAGACCGGAGTCTCTTTCTGAGCATGAATGATTGAGTGAACACTCTTACAGTGGAACTTGAATATAACGAACCTCTCTATAGCGAAGTCCCTCGTATAACAAACGATTTCCTTTACATTATGCTAATTTTTCGAAATTAATGCGAACAATACATATATCCATGACTAGTACATTTCAGTGTGGGTTTTGTCAATGTTTTACATTCAAAAGATGCGATATTATAAAACTAAAATGTACTTGTCATGGAGGTATGCATAGTGGGCATTATTGGAAAAATTTAGCATAACGTCAAAACAGTAAATGTTGTAACGCAGATTTTTGACAGGTTCGTAGGGTAGGGCGTCTGGAAAAGCCGGAAACCGGAATCCGGAATAGGAACGGGAATGGGAACAGGAAACGGAACCGGAACCGGAAACGGCAATGGAACAGGACAGTAATGTGAAGGGGAACCGATACAACAACAGGGACATCATTTACTTTAAAATATTTAAATTCTAATTCAATTTATACCAAAAAATAAGAAAACTAGTCTGGTATCATGCTCCCCCACCCCGAATCTCTTTATATTACGGCAACGAGAAGGTAGAAAAAGCCGCAAGTTAAAAAAGTAAAGTAACAGCTTTGCGAGTGCATCTCGCTTTCTGTCAATTTCTTCACCGTCTATGCACAACTACGACGTAAGTGATCAAATCTTAAGTTCTCTTGAGAACGTGAACAGCAGGCGATAAATTTTATTGTCGTGTCTTTGTGAGCTCGGACGCAGTCTCCAGCTTCATTTCCCAACCTTTAAAAGACTGGACAATTTGGAGTTACTGAGAAATAGTTTGAATTAAGACCCGAATTCAATTTCTCAGTGGCGTTTTCGCTGGCGTTGCCGTTATCGGATGTTAAGGTTCCTTTTGTCACTCACAGTAAGGAGGTTATAACATGTTAATATTATTTGTCAGACCATGTGTAAACGAGACACCCATCGGAGACTTTTATTGGGCTGCCATACACCTCAGGTTTGCTATATAGAGAATAATTCATGGAAAGTGCTGGCGTACGGTATTTACGCACGAGTTGTTGACGTATCAGAAATCGAACGAGTGAGCGCAGCGAACGAGTAAGATTTCTGATACAAAAACAACGAGTGCGTAAATACCGTACAAAGCACTTTCCATGTGGTAGTGTGTTTATTATATACATACTGAGACATTCATTATTTTGGCGACCTTTTTATTTTAAATCTTTCAAAAAAGCTAAAATTTGCCGCTACACACTTACCGCCAAATGGCAACGAAAACGAAGTATCAGCTTTTTAGTAAAAACGTTTGTTAAAAACATAAATCACGGTGAGGATATGAGGTAATCCAAGAACTATAAGTAATCTTAACTGTTTGTTCTCAATGCACAACTGAAAACGAGTGAATTTAAGTAAAATGGCCGCTTTCAATATAAGCTTAAGCTTAAATGAAAGGCAAAGTAGCTCCGACAAAAAGCACAACAAAAGCTTATCTCTCGTTCTGTTTAACCGTTTTCTTTATCGACAGTGAAACAAACGAAACTATTCCACTCCATTTCCGAAATGTTTTTCACTTTTTTAGCGAGAAAAACTCTTTGAGTAAAATTTTTCTCGTTGAATGAGGGTCCCAATGGGGTGGTGGCTTTTACGGTTATCGGCTAAAATTTTGGCTCTTTTACGGCTATCGGTTAATTATTTTCAGTTACGGTTAACGAAAAAGTTAAAAATTAACTTCTTTTGTTTCAAAAAGTTAAATATTAATTAACCCGTATTTTTTTTGCATCTTTAAATCAAAATGAAGGTCTTCGGATCATCTCGGGATGAACTAAGCTATTCTTTTGAAAAATTTTGACATTTTATATTTCATACTTTTTATAAAGTATTCCACTTCTAATATTATTTTACACCTAGAAATGTCAATAGTCAATTTAAAAATAATCGTCGTGAAAAAGCAAAAAGCAGACACGCAAACGCCCAACTCAAGGCCGGGGCGCGACATTCATTATAACAGAAATGGCCGTTTTCACACTAGAGAAGGATTATTCGTGTGAAACGGGTTATCCGTTTGTTGATTCGCGTCAGATAGGTAATACGTCTTAATCTGAAAATGGAATAGTTTTAATTTTGAATGAACAATCCGCGTGACTTTTGAAGACGGCATTATCCGCTCCAGATAGCCTGTGTACAGCCGCCCCCTCACCCCCAGAAAAATCGGAGAAGGGGTTTCTGTGGGGAGGGCGCGACTGTACACAGGCTAGTGTCAGACGGATGATCAATTTCTAGCTCTAGTGTGTGCCTAGGTCTTGGTTAACACCTAAAAGGCGCTTCGCCTAAAGTGCGTACGGAGTCACACTAGCCGGGAAATAAAAAACGAAACCATAAGTAAGTTTAGCACCTTCCTTAAAATTAGCAAATCTAGGTAACAATTTCTTTTGCGGTTAACTCTTTTTTACCCTATTTACGGCTAACGGTTAAACTTTTTCAATTTTTACGGCTATCGACTAAATTTTTGGCCGTTTTACGCCTATCGGTTAACCCCATTGAGACCCTCTTGAATGTGTGCGAAGCGGCGCTGCCAGCTGTAATAAAAGGCGCGAATTTTGGGGCGAAACCCACACACCTCTGAGGCTTCTGATTGGACCTATCATTTTTCTCACATGTGAAAAAAGATCGTTCGCGATTCTGATTGGACGTATCATTTTTTTCACGTGTGAAAACCATCGGTCGCTCCTCTGATTGGCTAGAACTAATTTGCGTACGAAAATTTGCGACATAGCTTTTTGGTGAGTATTTCTCAGTATGTATATAATAAATAGATATATTGTACTGTGCTAAATTGGGAAGTTAACCAGAAATACATAGTATTAACACGTACCTCCTCCCCCTCCCCCTCCCCCATTCCCATCCCAGCTAACACTTCATCTACCTCAACCAAGTGCAATAGGGACCTTAATAAGCAACCAAAACGTTGACGTTCAGGACATTAAAAATGGAAACTGGAAGTGGATGTTTTCTGTCTTTCGGTGCTTTGACTCGACAAGTTCGCACAGTGGAAGGTAAGAGGGAGAATTCAGATTCGTTGTGTGAGACAGAAGCGTTCCATCAAGCGACGGTCAGCGTTCTCGTTGCTTAAGTTCGCCATTCTGTTTGACACGAAAACACAATGTGTCATAGGCTATAGATAAAGAAAGGTTAATTAGATTTTAATCTAAATTAAATTAAATGTTAAAACATTTCAAGGGTGTTTTCTTGTTTCTTTAATTATTTCTCTGGCGTTTTATTTATATCACGATTATATCTTTTTCTTTTCATATTTCTATACTCTGTTTATATTCCACTTCCTATTCCGCTTCCTATTCCATTTTTCCCTTATTTTTCGTATATAATCTGAATAGGAATTAAATCCAGATTAACTTAAATTAAGGTAAATGTTGTCCCTGCTTTTATATAGGTTTCTCTTCCCATTCCGGTTCCTATTCCGGTTCCGGTTCCTATTCCTGTTCCTATTCCGGATTCCGGTTTCCCGCTTTTCCAGACGCCCCGTAGGTTAGGTTTTCTTGAAATTTTAAGACGTTGCAGTAAATCAGTCTCAATGAAAGTTTCAGACATTATTATATACATTGTGAAGATTATGTGACGAGATTTTTAAAAAATTCGTTCGAGTTCGTTTCAGAGATATACAAAGAAGCGCTAAAAGTCCAAATTTTGAATGAAGTTGGACATAGACAGGTGGTGAGAAAACGGGTTAGTTCTTAAGATCGCAAGAACGAAAATACACCAAAATTTCCTAACATCGAAATATGATATTAAGCAGCATTCTGACGCTACTTAAGATTAATTTGAGTCATTTATAACGTTTTTTTTATTAAATAATCTATCACGGCTATTGAAAATTTAAGGTTTGAAATATATTTTCGTTTTAGTCGAATTCAAACATACAGAACTAACACCAAACTTTAAGTTCCTAGTGTTGGACTTTCAGTAGCTGGTCTAGATCACGCAAAATTGGGCTTTTAACAATTTCAATGTTTTTTGTTTATTGTTGTCATAGTAATATCGATTTTACTTAAAACTACAGTTTCACAAATTTCAATCCATAGCCAATTACTTGTGAAAATTTTATAGCGATCGGACGAGGAAAAAAACACTTTTGAGGCGATTGAAAAATATCGGCATCAGGCTTCTAAAAAAACTGTATCGAATTAAGTAACTACGCAGCGCAGGGATTTTAATGTTAATATCATAGGTGACGAATTACTCCTTAATTTTGGCGCCAAATTTCAGCCTTAATTTATAATTTCACATGTGAAATTACTAAATTGCCATGGCAACCTGCCGTACGCCTCCGTTTCAAGATGGCGACGAAGTTTTAAAATGTCATGAATGAAGATGTCAGGGCATAAAAAGACGCTTTAGAAAACCTGAACACACGATAGAGTACATCAAGAAGGTTAATGATTGATTGATTAGAGGTATGTTGTCGAAAAATTCTGAAAACTAAGCCAAATTTCAGCTCTAAACGTTTGAGAGCGTGGAGTTCATGATCGATCGATACGATCCGGGAAAAAAAGTCAAAAATCCTCGATTGCCAAGATAATGGGCTTGATCCATTCAACCAAAATTTCCGGAAATTTCGGTCCAAAACTCAATGGATCGGTTCGGTCCAACCGGAAAAGTTTCGAAAAAACGGGTCTACCTGTTGAGGTGGTCCTCTTTTCCCGGTCGGACCGGTCTGAATTTTGGTTGAATGGATCGCGCCCAATTCGTCACCCATGATATTAATAGGTAATCAAATGGTATACTCGTGAAATTAGGGAATAAATTCACTTGCGTTTTGTCCAAATCCTAATAATTTCCCTCGCCTAAAGGCTCAGGAAATTACAAGGATTTGGACAAAACGCGCGTGAAATTATTCCCTAATTTCACTCGTCACCATTTGATTAGTATAGGTAATAGCATGATTAGTAGTGGTATTTGGCATAAATACCACAAGTGATATTTCAAAGTTATACGTAATTTCACAAGCCGGTAGGCGAGTGAAATTTGAGACAATTTTGAAATATCACGAGTGGTATTTATGCCAAATATCACGTACAAAGTATGCTATTATTTGTTTATACTACTATCCGCAAAAGGTTTGTAATTTTCACATGTAGGTATTTCAAATTAAGCTGAAATACCACTACTCTAAGCCAATCAAATTGCAGAAATTTCTCACGTAGTGGTATAACACATACTTATTACACAAGTCTATGAAGGAAATCCTTTCACCGGCACTGTTCCTCGTTGTTAAAACCAGCAAGCGCCTTTATACTGATCTTCTTCGTGATACATGTTGATCATCTTTGTTTCAATAGATCGGCTGGTGCGTGTACCGCGGCTGCTTTTCTTAAGGTAACGTACTGTTCAATCAGCGGAATTAATAAAACAAAAATTCATTGTAGGTGCCAGTGATAAATAATAATACAATTACTGAAGATCCACATGTATGGATAGTCAGATTACATTATAGTAACAAATCACTGTTGAGCGAGCACCATTGGGGGTAGAAAGTGTACTCTTCAATATAGGATAATGCCAACCTTTTCACAGGGGGGAATACTCACCTCCATACTCCAAATTGACGTTGGACACATCATGTTCCATACACAAAATAATTCTCTATAAAGGAAGGAATCGCAACTCGAAAAGCGGTTAGCTTCTATGCATGTTTAGGGTTGATGCTAAACAGTTTTAAATCAAACCACTTCTAGCCAGCATATCTCTGTAGTTTAGTGTTTTAGGTGGTGGACTGGACATCCGTCGGTCCTGGGTGGAATCCCGCTCGTGCCACTCTGCAATTTTTTTCCTTAAAAATTTAAGAGACTAAAACTTTCATGAACATTTGTCAAGCACAAATAGAAATTTCGTGTATGAAAAGGGAAATGTCATTTTCGAGTATGGAAATGAGTGCTTACTTTTCACAGGTTGCCGAGGGACCCTGTCGTGTTTGAGATAATACGACTTAATCTTATTAACTCAAGGGTTTTAAAAGCAACTTTCACGCAGTTTGCACGTGAAGATGTTGGACTCCTACGAGATGATTTTGCTCAATAAGATTTTAAGATATCACCTCCTTTCCGAATATCTACAATGAAATTATGCATCATTCAATGTTACCCTTATTCATCTCATGCTTGATCACGGAATTTTCCGTGACATTTTTGGCTCTCAACAACTAAGGGCAAAAATATTGTCAAACTCTTGGCAAGAAGCCAAACCCGTGCAAAGGGCAATGACTAGTAGCTATGGTCTGAGGAAAAAAACATTCAATTATTTTATAGTTCGTTTCACTCAGTGTATCTCGTTTTTTCAATACGTTTGTTTTCCATTGCCTGTTATGACACATCGTGACACATCGCGCGGTAGACATTCGCGTTGGTTGTCTTGTTTACTTGGTTTGTTTATGTTCGCACGTATTGCGTGCCTATTGCAACCTTGAATCAAAACAAGACATCTCGATTACTCTATTTGGGCGACGCCCAAATAATTATGGCGTTATACAAGCGAAAGATTCGTTCAGAGTACAGTCAAACCTTGCTTCACGGACACCCACTTATCATTACCTCATTATCACGGACAGTTTGCTTTGTCCGTACTGTGGGTAATTAAAGAAAGCTCTTAAGTTTTCTTTTAGTTCAACCCGCTTACAACAACGAGCTTTATTTGCATGACCATACAAACATACAGTATTGCAAAAGCTATGGTTAGGAATCAAAGTTACAACACAGGGCAGTTACGTTACTTTGATAATAATTTGTCACGAACATCAAAACAAGCTGAAATATATTTTATGAATTGTATATTGATAAAGTAATTAGAAGAGTTCATCAGTTCATTGATCAAAACGTTTATAGGTAACTGGGTAATATTTGGAATCAGAGCCTTGACTTTATAGTAAAACTTGTTCCTAATCATAGAGTATGTAGGTTTTTGAAAAGAAAGTGAACTTTGTCTTCTATTACACTGCATCCACAAAAAGGGCAATTTTCTAGTCCTGTTTTGGACCGTGATAAAATGATTAAATCGTCTGCATATAATAGAGAATTTATTTTTGCACCGTCTGGCAAAACAAAAGGATCAGATAATGTATTTTCAAATGCGAAAGGTAGGTCGTTAATATAAAGATTAAAAAGCAGTTTAAGATACAGCCTTGCCGCACGCATCTCTCATATAACGGAATGATCGCGTTTGTTTTTGGGCAATTTTTATTGAGCAGGAAGAGTTGTGATATAAGCTTTTAATTAAGCTATAAAGAGAACCACTAACATCAATTTGCAGCAGCTTATTCAAGAGCCCGTCATGCCAGACCGAGTCAAAAGCTTTTTTGACTTAATACAGACACTTTCCATGGCCCCCTCAGTGTCCGAATTAACGGGGTCTGACTGTACTGCGCATAGTTACCTGTTTGAACATTAAGCATGAGCTACGATGTAAGAGTAAAGCAATTCAGTACCCTTTGTTTCCCAGTCGAAAATAGGGTTTCGTCACTCGTTCTTTCCCCACGAAAAATCGAAATCATCTCGAAAAATCAATCTGAAACGAGCAGCCACTTCTGTTCGTAGACATGAACCAGTCAAACTGCCATTTTCCAACCTCGTGTTTGTTATTCAAAATAAAACCCGGGACAGTATAGCGGACTTGAATTTATTATATAAACACCAATGAAATACCAGGTGAGCTTTCGCGCGAAAACTTGATATCTTCACATGTGTTGTTTGTAGGATGTTGAATTTTCCCGTCGGATAGTACGATCTTCAGATTTGAGTTGTACAGTCTGTCGCTTAAACTAAAGCTAGTATTCAAGCTACATCAAGGAGAAATATGCTATGTGTCAGTCATGATCATTCTCTAGTATGCGCTGATACAGTCCACTTAGTTCTTGAGACAAGTGAGTCTTTGGACTGGAGCGCGATGTCTTGTTGTTCCTACGTAGGTATTTCCTTTGTTTTTTGTTTAAGTAATAATGATAAGAAAGAGAGGATAAAGGGGACAGGGAAGGCATCCCCCATACACACTCTATTCCATAGGTAATTCGTCTCGAGTTATTTTTAACACCACAAATCTCGAGGGGGATTAGACAACAGCCAATCACATAGCGCGAATGTGTTGCGCGTGCGTGATCCATGCTCAGAGCCACGCACCCTTCACGATTTGACGCAGAACAAAATGGCGAAAGACGCGGAGAACGATATTGCTATTCGTCTTGTCGACGAAAACGACTACAGAGAGACTTCTGCTAAAGCTGTTTCAGCGAAACGGAAATTAAAAAGGAATCGCTCTTCCTCTCTTGTATAGAGCTAACAGTACAACAGGGAAATCCTTAACACACTGAATATTCTCTCAGGATCATTTATAATTGACAGTTTGAAGAGAGCAATTTCTGGTTTGATATTTATTGTTTTATCAGTCTTTTATTATTCAAAAAAATAACACTTGGCGTCCTACTTGCTTTATTGTACAAACGACCGGTTTCAATAGACCGGCGAAATTTCTCATCTTATTAAAGCACTGAGGTTACGACAACTTCGAGTTAAACTGATTTCGTGGGTTGTCAAAGAGTCCAGCGATTCCCTTTTCCCAGGTGAGCGCCGACTCATTTCGCTTCAATATTCGGGAATGCTCTCGATCTCTTTACGCTTTCATTGCCTTTCGCCCGACATGTTTTGCACGGCTTTTAGTCATGCGAAACCTCCACGAAGCATCCACGCAGCGCGCGATGTAACTTTATCCCGATTCTAAAAATAACTCGAGACGAATTACCTATGGAATAGGCTGTGTATGGGGGATGCCTTCTCTGTCCCCTTTATCCTCTCGTGTAATAAGATATAATGGTTAGCATCTTCGAGTCTATCGCTCTGCACCTTAACTAGACCAACAAAAACTGTATTACAATATCCTAAATGTGGAACTAAAAACGTTTTATATAGGAGAATCATAGTGTCCACGAGGACAAAGCAAGATATTATTTTAAGAGCTGAGGTCTAGAAATAAATTCTCTGTAAATGTGCTGGCTAACTGAAGGCCAGCGACTTTTCGACCCTTAGTTTTGAAGACCATGGTCATCGGAGTCAATATACGGTTAGCCTGCGTCGCAGACACTCTAAACCTTCTGCAAAAATTGGTCTAGACGATGCGTGGGCCGGCTGCAAGTGTAGGCCAATATATAGTGCGATTTATTTGTTTGGTCTCCCTAGGGACTTGAAGGTCAGGGTAAAAAATATCGATATACCCGTCAGCAGTGCCTTATCCTAGATAATCACAATTCTGTGAAGAGACAGCCATAAGTCAATTACTTTCGAAGTTCAAGTGCTTGTTTTCGATTCTTGGTTCTTCCCTCTCTTCCTAGTATCCCCCGCGCGTGCCGCTCGTTTTCTTTTGCTTTAATTTCTTCTTCTACGTGATAACGGTGGCATTGAAAAGAAGTTGATCCAACACAGTCCTACCGGGAAGTTTTGAATAGGCTTAAGCAGACAGGTTGGCCAATCATGCTTTTGAGTTTTCCTCCGTCTTTTGAAGTCTTGGTAGCGAAGACAAACGATCATCTATTATCGTAGTGCGACTGGAGTCACCGCGAATTGACGAAATTGGCCTCGCGTAGTGGAAGGAACTAACTGTTTTAAGCGGAAAAGTTCTTTGTACCTCGTGCATCATTGAGACAAGGTCCAGTGTTTGCCAACGTTTAGAGAAAACCTCCAGCATGGTCTCCAGAAAAACATCATTTCTGTCGGTAGGAAACTGCACAACAAGTGCCTCAGGGATTACTCCTTTAAAATTTATCTCCGGCGTAGGAAAGACCACCAACTTTGGTTCGTCTGGAGTAAGTGCCAACTTCTCTTTTAAACGTGTCAGTATCATCGTGTAGGTGTTCTCCAGAATGGTATCCGTATCAAAATCTACCAATACGACAAAGAGGGTAGCAGATTCTTCTTCTAGAAGGAAAGCAACAAGTGTAACTATTAAAAGGAAGAGGTTCACGGTTAAGCGCATGCTCATTAATTAAATTAATTCTTTCCAATTATTATTAATTCTCTCGGTTAATAATCCCACTCACATGTATCTCAGCGATCTCAGAGTGTATTTCAAAGTAGAATTGTATTTCAGTGTAACCTGAAGTGGGATGGAGGAGTACTAAAATCGCAGAAAAAAATTAGTGGATTATGCCAACACTACCGAAGGTTTTATTCCATGGTTGATTAATTTACAGCTATTTGGAAATATTTAAGTTGATGATCAAGTACAAGTGGCTGCCAGGGGAGTGTGCAGATTGGTTCTTTGACAACATTATGACATGATCATTTTGCTTGCATAGACAATACAGCATGTCCCGGCAGAAAAACAGCATTCTGATAAAAGAGCATGCGCTGAACCGTGAACCTGTCCCTTTAAATAACACATATAAATTTAGCCAAGCCTAAATGCGGAGCTTCCGTTTAAATTCTTTTAATTTCCTTTATTAAACCCAGTAAACCAATAAACTTTAAGCCATTCTAAAGAAATTCACAATCCGATCTATTCTTTAATAACGCAAGAAGGTAACGGTTTCATGAAAAGAACCAGCTGAATGCCAAAAACTCTTCTATCGAGCCAATATACTCATACCTCATCGCCCATAACTAAGAAATTGTGCACCCTTCTGTCGATATATGGACATGTCAACTGAGTTTCGGTCGACATATCGGTCGATATTTGACCAGTATAGCGGTCGACGCTTGGTCGATACGGTGTGGGTGGAATATCGGTCGACCGTCGTATAATATAATGTGCCTTAGGGTCTTTTTAAAAGCAAGGACTATGGAAGCGCCTATTACGGGTTACCAGAAGTGTTATGGACCTTACATTCCAACAGCGTCAACGTCCATGAAAACGTCGCTGAAAAATAAACTTCGCATTCTTTTAAACGTTTTCGCGATTATCCCGATTCGCCATGTTACTTAAAAGAAGGGAATTTTGTTCGGAGCTGAAGAGAGGTGACCGCGCCCGATTTCAGACGGAGATAGTAGAATTTATTTATTGCCGATCCGTCCCCGTTCTCAAGTGAAATAAAAATTTGGTAATTTTACGTCGTTGCAAAGAAGTATCAGTGGTGAAGTATGGGCGGAATGTCGATAGCCTATCGATAGCCTATCGGCCGACAATAGGACAACCGCTATCGGCCGACATATTGACCAACCGTCGACCGATATGTCAGTCGATATGTTGACCGACATCACTCGGTCGAGAGGTCGACGGACATATCGGTCGCGTTTCGGTCGATATATCGACCGAGGGGTGCACAAACTACCCAAGATCCGTTGAATCTAACTGCAACGCAACATAATGGGCACTGGTAAGAATTAAACTATGTTACTTATTTGTGACTCACATGACCCATTCCTTAACAACAGTATTTTGATGTGGACCGCGCGCTGTTTGATTCTTTCTCGTTTACCGATAATGATAATTTTCCAAGCCTATTTTATATCGAAGTGGATCTATATTTTGGATCTTGCGTTATTAACGACACACTACTCGAGCAATTTTTTTCCTCTTTTTGTGTGGCCATTGAACTGACTGGACGAAATTTCTTTTATTCAGGATAGCCGTAGGGCGATGGACCCAATTCGCGCCCTTCAGTTGCATAAGTGCATTTGCATAACTAATTTGCTCAGTATTCGACTAGCTGCATTTGTCCTATACTTTATTTAATCAATACGTTTTACAAAGAGAAATACATTACTGAGCTCTCCTATTAAAATGAAGAAATCATCCAGGGACGCTTTTGAAGCTGTTAAGCACACACAGCACCATACTATTTTGCCTTGCTACCGTTTCTGCCAGTAACATTAATTGTTGGCGTAATACCCATCTTAGAAACTGGTTGATGAGGTGAGCAACAGTTTACAAGGACATTCCAGCAAAATTTCTAATCTAGATCCCACAACGTATGTAGAAGGCCTAAATGTAATAACGACCCTAAATGCTTTCCCAAACTCATCCCTCACACCCTTTTATTATAATGAACTTCACCTTTAACCCCTTGGTTTGCCCCTTTCCTTGCCACAATAGACCTCTTTAGCTTGTATGTTTCTTTTTCCTAAAAGAAGGCCCAAGCGAAGTTGACAATTTTCTTTTCACAAATTATGTGTACCGTTGCACGTGACCAAGACAAATTTGAAAGGAACAGTTCCCTTGAGTATTATCACATGATCTGTAAAGGGAAAACAAAACATACAAGCTAAAGATCATAAAGAGGTCTATTCCACCAACAAATCGTTGCTCTTCGTGGCATAAGCAAGCTTTAAGATGTGAAAGCCAAGTTGAGGCCCACTGGCTTTTTAATTTTCTCTGTGTCAGGACGTGACAATATCTGTTAAACGAAAAACAAACAAACAACTTCTGACAAGATAGGGAGTTACGCGTAATTTCAACCAACCTTTAGGAATTTTCCAATCGCGTAAACTCATTTGAAATTTTTCACTCTCCGTCTGTAGTTCTTCCATCATCTGGTTTATCCTCTTCTCAATCGCCAGTTTTCTATCTTTCTTCTTCAGTTTTCTCATTTCTACGTACCGCTCTAGTTTTTCTTTCATTTCCAATTCCTCCTCAGCTGTCAATCCCTTTTGTAACCGTTGAAGTCGCCTTTTTAATAACGTCTCAGTGTTTCCTGCAAGCCCAAGCTCGAAGATACCCTTTATTTTCCTCCATTCAAATAGAACCGTACATACTTGAGTAATAGTCTTTACTGATATTGTGGTTACGTTGCTCCGTGAATTAAACTCTTTCAAAAATGACCCAATTCTTTGGGCGTAACTCTGGGCTTGACCTGTTGCGGTGCCGATGATCAATACTTCTGCTTTACTGTAAAACCTCGTAGGACGATCGCTATAATTGGGTCTTTTTCTTATGTCTCTCAGTGGAAGAGAAGGACGAAGTGTTCGTGGTTTCTCCTTCTCCAAGAGATCTACGAGGTCACATAATTGCAAGGCGTCAAACACGTCTTTAAGTAATTTTAAAGGAGTTTCCGGAAACAGAATTTCGATGTCTTCGAGGACTTGGGGACCTCTACCTTCTTTGGGAGGAGCGAGCCCGAATGATTCGTAAAACCACTTTTCAGCAACTGGGTCACTCTGAAGTTGCCACTTCAATTCCGTGGTGACGTTTTCAGAAAGATCTTTCAAGCGAAGTTTATAAGACGATTCTAAAAAGAGAAAAACAAACTAAGATAAATTCTTGTTAAAGAGGAGCGTGGCGATAAACATGGCATGGGATTCAAGCATATGTTATCTGGCAACACCTGAAACAGAACACACTAACAGTGAGGAAGACCTCCCATTGCAACATTACGATCTAAAGGACTATGTCCTGCGTAAAGATCTACTTTAACAGCAACTTGTTCTCTATCAACCATCGGACATTTCGATTATGCATTTCAAAGTCCCGCAGGATCGTAACTGTTTATATTAAGATATTCACTGACTTACCGCTCGTGTCTTCCAGCCCAAACTCAGAGGGCGCGCTAAGTGTTCCTGGTATCCCACTGTCACTCGTTTCAGTTGTCATGCTTCGGGCATCTTGGGCTTTTTCCAGATAATTCTGAACGAAAGCAAATCTTTCCTGATCCAAGAATCTGGACTGATTGACAGGACGTCTCTCTGTTACAACAGGTGTTTGCCCTGAACCTTCACTAACCATTGTCTTGCAGTACAGGTTAGAATCAGAATTCCTTCGGTGAATTTTCATGGGTGTCGCTTCTACACAACTAGCAGGGCTTTCTAAATTCAGAGAGACAACAGGTAACAGAGCTCACAGTAGTAAAGGTAGGTGGCATGCATTAACAACTGTTATGAGCAGGGTGCGGGGTACTCTTTATAATGGACTTTATAATAGACCTTGTCACGGTTTTGGAAGCCATCTTGACGACCAGGCAACTGCGTGAGAAATTACAGTGTTTGCATTAGAATCAATGTCAAATCAAGTAATTTTTCCTTAAAACGGTTGTTCTGGAAAAGAAAAAATGAATTGTAAACTAAAACTTCACTCGTAACGATCCTACTGAAAAAATTTGAGAGCGTTACATGCAGCTATATGCGCTAGAACCACTTTTTAAAATTTGTCTGTAAAAATTTCTCTCGCTACCGACTAAAATTTCCCGGCAAAAATTGCAGACAAATATATGGAAAATCTAAAGTAAGCGTCTGGAGAAATTTAAGCACAGCCACGGCCCCCAAAATTTGTCAGTAAAATCCTGTGTTGTGTAGCTTTAGTTTGCAATTAATATTTTTTTCAGAACAGCCGTTTTACGGAAATTACTCGACATTAGATTCTCATACAAACACCGTAATTTCTCACGCGGTTGCCTACTCGTCAATATGTTTTCCAAAACCGTGACAAGCGGTCTATATGGCTGAATCCGCAAGCGGGCAAGATAAAGTGAATCCCGTGTTCTGATTTTGCTACCCGAGTGGGCAGGAACCAAAGGTAGACATATAAAAGGGTAGCGGACTTCACGAGATAAGGTGTAGAAAAGTATTTTTAAAACACGGTCTTTAAAAGTATCGATCTCGAAGTGGAGAGACGCGCCAAAAGGCCAGCCCACTATTTTTTTTCACGAGGTTTGCAAATTCCAAAAAGTGAAGGTACAAGTTTCTATGGAAGTTAAAAAAGTACGGAACCCGACCCCGAGGTGTGCCGAATAACGGGAGTTGACTTTAACTTTAGAATGGACGGTTTGGATACAAAATTCTCGAAACGTTTGTTGTAAAAATGGAGACGGGGTAGTAATGAGTGAATAAGTTACCTTGAATTTCACTGGACAGCTCATGAAGAGCCTTCTGGTACTCTCCTTCCTCAATGGTCACAACCACCTCCAATTCCTTCCCACCGGCAAGTTCTTCGCGTACTTCATCAGTGACAAAGAAGTCTTGAAGCCGTGCTTTGAGCGTGCCATCCTTATACAAACTCCACAAAGCTTCAAGTGATGCAAGATTTTCAGCTTGAACTGTGAGGCAGACGCAGCCCTCGGTTATTTGAATCAGGCTGGTACCAGCAGGAAGCACGCACTTATTAACTGCAGAAACGAGCTGGTCAAATGTGGACCCGCGACTTAATACCTCCAGTGTAGAAGCTATTGTGATGCCACCTGCGACCACTTTGAATACCGTCTTAACGGTCAAAACTATAACAAAAACAAAATGAAAAACAAAGTTCTTGTTGTGGCGTCTCTTAATTGTTTCAAGGCAGTTCAGCTTTTCGCAATTCGCGTTATTTCGAATCACATGTGGTGAATTACCGATATGTTTCGAGCCACATGCCAGTCCGAGAGGGTTTCTGGGTCTCCCGGCTGGTTCGTCTGGGATACACCAGCGAAAATGCAGTTTGACCAAGATGTAGTGAAAACCTCGTTTTTGATATAACAGTATAGTAGAACCCCGTTAATACGACCAAAGCTGGGCAATAAAATCCTGGTCGTAATACCGAGGTGGTCGCATTAACGGGATCTGATATCATTACGTTTGGGTCGAAAGAATATGGTCTTAATAACGAGGTGGTCGAATAAACAGTGGTCGTAAGGCGGGGTTCCACTGTACTACTAAAGATGAAAGGCAGTCAAGATTCAGGTGTAGATCACTGCATCTCCCGCATATGTATTTTGGTTTTAATCTTTTGGTTCTCGAGTTTTACTGTATTAAAAAATGTCAAACCAACATATTTGTCCTACTGTCCAGCATAAAAACCATAGACTGGAAATGCTCCCTGTCAACTTTATATTGAAAATAAGGTAAGAACAAGAATTACACCAGGCCCGTTGGTTTTTAGCTTGTATTCTTCTCTAAAAGTGCAAAGGGTTCTCTCACAGCACAAGTTTGTTGTTCCCGAGTGTAGTCGCCCTTTCCTGAATTTGTCTCGTCACATAAACACGTAATTCTTGCAGGCATTATAATAATCCAAGGTAACATATAAGAACAACTGGGTGGCTAGCTGTACATTTTTTTATAAAACCACAAAACAACCACTTTTTATAATTTTACTTCCATTTTTTCTGTCCATGTAATGTTAAATATTTCGGTGTGTCATCAGAGTCTGGTGGTTCCTTCACTGTTTTCATAAGGCCGGGTCGCTATTATATCTCGCTTTCTCTGATGGCAACTTCCTAATAGTAATATCCTAATAGTTAAATTTGTCAGTTTGTGTGACCCAGTTTTTAATTAAAACACTAACACCGACAATCGGTAACGCCAAGAGACAAGTAACATGGTTGGGCGACCAATTGCCACGAAATTCACAGTTGACTTACCTCCTATCAGTCTGTTACCGACAGACGACATGAAATCAGCTACTTGCGCTGAAAGATAACAAACATGATAACAGATTAGAATATTCCAATTCACCCGAACGTTAAGGTCAGAGAACTAAGTAACAACAAGTGAAATCAATACCTTTTCGACTTTCAAACTCATCCTCCCGATTTCGTCTCGCTTCAAACCCCTCAACATCTCTTAACAAATCGCCTTGTTCTGTTTTGGTCAAAATCTCTTTCAACAATCCTAGGCAGTCAATCCCTAAGCATTCGTTGTTTTCTAGTTCTTTAAACAACGATCGAACGTCTTGAATGTTGCTTTCATTCGCTTCCGCAATAGCCATTCTGCAAATTGCAATCAGTCGTTCCATATCATTGAGTTCGTCGAGTACGAGAATAATCTGCTCTATCAAGCCATTGTATTCTATTCTTGTGCTCTCGAATTTTTTGACTTTCCCGAAAAGGGACCACTGCTTTACACCTTTGAGCAAGTCTTTCAGAACCTGAACACGATCAACTCCCAAACAATTGCGATCTTCGAGTTCTTTAAACAGCGAAAGGGTATCTTGGATGCTGTCTTGCCTCTCAGATAGAGGCGATAACTTCCCTCTGCACATAAAAAGCAACCGTTCCAGTACATTTTGTTGGTCTAGCCTCTCGCTTATTTCAAAAAGCAAATTGTTATACTCGATCTCGGACATTGTAACGACGGGTAAAGCGTCTACTCCAAAGTTTCTAGCATTCGGCCTGCTTGATCACGTGATTATCCGATTCCTCTCATCGTGGGCCATACAGACGTTTGGTTACTAAGGAAACGGCGCTGCTCATGTCTGAAAGATTAAATTTAAAGGGGCTATTGTCCCATAATACACCTTGTGCCCCTCCCCCCGCCAAATTTTTTCATCAGCATTGTTTTTTTATTTCTTTTGGGACCACCGTAATAGAGTTCTAAAGTGATGACGTCATAAAAATTACATCAGATCAGAGGAATTGGGGGCTTTATGTAACATTTTGCATTGGTAATAACATTTCTAAGTTTGCAAAATGAAGATCCAAAACTTACCAATACATTTGAAGGAAGTTTGTAATCTTTGACAAGTAACTGCAAGCTGGATGGGTTGAGGTTCACCTCGTGTTTATCATGAAACCATCCTATCATTTCTTGCGAAACAGAGGGGTCAACGGAGCACTATTCTATAGAATCACGTGATCTGCAGTAGAGGCACTCGTCGTTATTCGAAGTTTTAAATCTTTGTAGCTCTTTTTAGTTACTAATATACGACGTCGTATTTTAAAGGAAAATTGTCTCAATTGTTGTCAATAGATTAACCCGCGGTATATTTTTAAACAGATCTTCCCATTACTCTTGATATCAACGTTGGGTTGTGGGCCTCTGGCTTGGACCACGTGTTTTTACGGCTGTAGCTCTTATTTCTGTTTTTTTCTTGAAAGAGAAGATAATAATCCTTACATCGCATTTTTGAAAGCAAGATTGACTTGTCATTAAAGAGGTGAAACATAGCATCATCTTCAAGGCTCGATTCCGCAGGCCTTGGTTCAGAAGCCGGTTTGGGCCTAAGGCCTATTGGAATTGACGCAAGGATTTGAAAGTAGTGCAAAAAGTTCACTTTTAAACTATATCTACATTTACATTCTTCGTGAGTAAGAAATTTTCCATTTTCGTTGAAAATGTCTTGAATATAATAAATTCCCTTTTTGACCCAATTTTTTTCCAAATAGCGATTTATCTTCAATTGTTATGTTGTCATTGTTCCAGAGAATTAGATCACCATGATAAGTATCCTGTTCAGACGCAATTCCTTAAAGTAAGGATCAAGCATTTCCAAATAAAAGAGCGATACATGTTTCAATTACAATTAAACTTCAGTAGGAAAGAAAGACCACCGTATCTTTCCAAAAAGAAGTTAGGGATACACTTTTGTCTCATTTGATGGACAGTTTAGAAATCTACCGATCCAACTTAAACGGAGTAACTGTTTAACTATTGCCTCAAAATTCGGAAAATTTAGAGGCGAGTAATACAAAATTTCCGAGTGCAGAAAATATTTCACAGAAACAGATTATGGTTTGTAGGTAAACGGCGTCTATTTGCAAACCTGTATAGGGTAAAAGGAGCTCAATCTGAATCTCAATATCTAAAGATTAGATTAGCGGCTACGCTCACTGTCAGTTTTTCTCAGTATTCCCTTCCTTAATTGCTTGACATTCAAGCCTTTCCATATCCTTATTCCCAGTTTTGTCACTTTTTTTGTGGTTACTGCTTATCCATCAAGTGGCTGGTCTTCTACTTGGTGATTGTTGACTTAAAAAACTATTCTCGACTCTCACTCCAAATTTACATCGGAGTAATTTTCGAAACTCTCTTCTAAACACAGGATTCATTCCAGCATAAATAAACGGATTGATGGCGTTGGAAATATTTAAGAAAAATGTGCAAAGTAACTGAACATTGCGAGGCATTTCATTGCCAAAAAACAATCTCGTCAGGATGGTGATGACCCAAGCCGGTACCCAACACAACATGAAGGCAAAGACGACAACAAAAAGGGACTTGCTTAGTCGAATCTCGTTTGAGGTGACTGTCTCGTTGTTGTTTATTCGAAGACTTTGCGCAGTTCCAGTATTGTGTTCCCGAATCTTTTTCAAAACTTTTCTGTAGCTGAATGTTGTCACAGTTAGCGGAAGGACAAAAAACAAGACTAGAACGACAATGTAGTGAAGTATTTTTCCAAAATTACTCAAGTGACTGTTTAAGCAAGCTGCATAGTTCGGCACAAAATGAAAATCTTGTAGACCAGTAAGGCGAGGAATTAAAATGAAGAGAGCTACAAATATCCAGGCAGCTCCAAGAAGAATACGAGATTTTTTCTTCGAAAAGTACAGATTATATTGTTGATTTGATTTGCATATTCTTATGTATCTGTTAAGTGCAGCAAGACCCATGGTTACAGGTGAAACATACACAACAAACAGACTAAAATAAGCGTGTATTTGACAAACCGTTTCCCCAAAAGGCCACTTTCCTGTGATAAGAACTCCAGTCGCTGGAGGCATAACGAGAGTTGCAGCTATCAAGTCAGTTACAGCCAATGCAATGATGTAAAGATTCGTTGTGGTACGGAGACTGCTATTTCTGTAAACCGACAAACAAACTAGAATGTTGCCCAAAAGTGACAAAATATTTAATGCAATCATTGCTCCAGTTTCTATAACTTTTAAGGCTGTACTACCCGATTCGAGGATTCCCACCATTCTTGAATTGTTGAATTGGATCTTTGTAAACTTTTTTTGAACTGCTCTGACTTTTTAACTGTTGTCGCAAGAGTTAGCGATGAATTTTACCCGTTAGTAAGCCTAACATAAAAAGTGAAAAGCTTTCAATAGCACAATACGCCATTTTCAAGATGGTATCACTTAACTAGAACTACCAGACTTCATTTCCTTTGTGCTTTCATATTTAAATTTTTTCAAGCCCAGTGAGGTTTAAAAAACAATAGCCCTAATTTCCACAACAAAAGGACAGACTGAAGGATTCTGGTAATTTCGTAAAATGACGCCATCGTGCAATTGTCCTATTAAAGCGGTGATTTCCTAATCGAAGCAACATCAATTTTTTTTCCCATAAACAGTGACAAAATAACATTAAAAGA
Source organism: Porites lutea (assembly GCF_958299795.1). Classification (NCBI taxonomy): domain Eukaryota; kingdom Metazoa; phylum Cnidaria; class Anthozoa; order Scleractinia; family Poritidae; genus Porites; species Porites lutea. Next base: position 34,852,946 of record NC_133204.1, read on the forward strand.
ATGATTTATTGCTCACCATGACTTTTCTAAACGCACCTGCTACGTAATATTTAACAATTATTCCTCGAGCCCGAATGGACTCCGAGTCAATAGCCCTCGAGGCCGAAGGCTAAATGGGCTATTGGCTCAGAGGTCATGAGGGCGAGAGAATTAATTGTTGTAGTAAAATAATCCAACTAGTTGGTCAAAAATAGCGAGACAAAACAACTTTAGCTAGTTAAAGCTAGACTTTAGGCCTTTTTTGCCGCCAAAAAGCCGGCGCTTTGCGCTACTAGTGGGCTATAACATATAGCCTAGTAGTAGCTCAACCAATCATAACGCAATATTGATAATAGATCACTAGTTGGATTTTACTGGTATTAGTCACGAATATTTTACTAGCGCTCTGAGAAGAGAGTTGAAAATACGACGCGCAGCGGAGTACAGTCAACTCCCGTTATTGCGGACACTCTCGAAACCGCTGTTTTATGTCCGTAATAGCGAGAGTCCGTTAGATTCTGAGACGAGGACCACTACGAGAACGAGATTTTCTCAATACTAAGTTGTGCGCGCACGAACTAACGTCTTTCGCGAGAAAACGTGGTACCCGTCGTCATTCTACTACGAGTTTCGGCGAGAATGTAGTAATGGCGGGAACAGGTTATCCAATTTTTGGAGTTTAATCATTTTGCGACCGGGAAAGGGCTAAACCTTCTCCAGTAAAAATAACCACACAAATTTTTCAGGTGAAAAATAGTAAAATAAAGCTTTCCGGGTTGAATATTTTTCGAGAACTCGCGAAAACAATTTAAGTGAAATCTCGTAATCGTAGTTGTCCTTGTCCTCAACTCTAGAGCTCTCTAATGTGAGATAAATGGGATACTTATACTAAATGGCGACCCAAACTATACTGCAAGACTGGACGAACTTATCAACAGTACCGAAACTGCTAAGCAGTCGTTGAGAATGGAACATGAGGGCTTGAGCTCTCGTAAAGAGCCAGGAATTAAGAAAAAAGCGCAAGCTCAAGTGAACAAGTGAGGACGATTGTGCAGACAATTTAAGGAATTAATGTGAAAATAAACATTCGCGAAATCTTTTGAAATGTATTTTGGCAAATGATAAACGGTAGACTGTAATTTTACGTAAGTAAGAAAGTAAGAAGTACAGTGTGTTCCCTTTATCGAGAGTCAAAACAAAAAAATTGTAACTTTGGTACTAAGAAACTGTCCGTAACTGCGTAATAGCGGGAGTCTCCAGTCAAACCGCTACAGCTTTTGTCGGGGATCTAGATTTTTCCCGTAATAGCGAGTGTCCGCAATAGCGGGGTGTCCGCAAGGCGAGAGTTAACTGTATTTTTGACGAACTCCGATGTTTTTCATCTGGTGATGAAACACTGTGTAGGGCGCTTGATATTACTTCTCAAACAAAATTATTTTAGAAGGAGAAATTAAGGATGCATAAATGAGGACTTTTTCATATGATTTCCAAACACTCAATACTTATTAAACATTAATTTCCTTTGTATGTACTCTACGAATTATTAATGAGTTTGAGAAATTCATGTCTAAAACTATAACACGAAACGAACCATGTGCTAGTCATGCTTTGATGCAACCGCGCATGAGCGAAACCTGCCTTAAATACAAGAAGTCTGGAACCTAATGTACTACACTCCGCTCGAACAAATGGGTTGGTTAAATAATTTATTTCTTCACCATGACTTTTGTTAAAACAGCTGCTTCATCATATCACGTATTAGCCAAGTTTATTCTACTTAGCGCACTCTCACCCCATCTTTTCCAGGTTTCTTTTCTTTCCTTTTTTTCTCATCTTGCCTTTTTCTAAAGTAGCAGACTCTTATACGGATTATTTTAATAGCAAGTCGATGATCGACTTACTTAACAGAGAATATATTTCGGTTCAGTTTTATTATGTTTATTTAGAAGCATATCACCCCTTCGGGGTTATAAGATTCTGGTTTAATAAGACACTGCTTGGTTTTTCCTAAACATCTAAATTTTTTAATGAATCTTTACTTTGACGTGGTCGTCTCATTTGCAAAAGAGACGATGGAGCCGAGGGGAGAAAGCCTAGGCGCCACTGCAAAGTTAAGACTTCATACTTCATAAGATCTGTTAACCGTCTACTTTTAACAAATTTAATTAATCCGAAGGATAGGATCACAGCAAGAGGTGTTTGTCACGAAGATTCTGTTCTAAATTAAAATTGGAACTTTGTTTAATGTTAAAAGAGGGTGAAAATATGGCACCCCAGTTGTAGGAAAGATAAATAAGAAGCGTAAAGTGTCGTGAACATAGAGGTTGTATACACCCTCTTAGGGGTAATTGTACATTAAGAGCGTCCTGAAATTTAGGAGGTACAATTTAAAGAGACCCTAATGTTTATAATAGGCTATTTGCAAAATGACGCAAAAAGGCCAACTCCATGTTATTAGAAGTCCAGTACCTAAAGGCGTGACGATCGTTGCAATGATATAAATGAAGAGCCTGTTATTTCTGTAAAAAGACCGACAAACTCGTATGTTGCACAGAAATTACACAATGTTTAGTGAAATAATTGCTTTAGGATTTAATAACCACCATTAAATCTAGTTCCTCTGTCGGGAACATTTCCTTTTTCCTCCCGAAGTCTCCCATTCGGAGTGATAACAGTCTTATGTAATGACTCACAGCTCGCCTTGACCGACTTTTTTAAACTCACCTTTTTCATTATCTGACGAACAATCATTATTTCACTCCTACACTTATCCTTCCCCTCAATTTAGAAATCTGATAACTTTAAACACAAATTTCAACTGCTGTGTATAACACTGAATTGAAACTTACGTAGAGAACAATATTCATCTTCCGTGAAATTGATTGCACTCTTTCTTAACAATTTTCAGTATGTTTGATTCTTGATTTCTCAGCACCCAAAAATCTGACAACCAGAAATGCGGTGCGGGATAAGCAGACAATTCTTAGCCCATTTATTGAACTAACCAACTAATCACAAATCAAAAACAACTGTTTATACTGTTTAGACACCAAAAAATCAAACAAACTGTATACGTTTGATCCGGCCAAAGTAAATTGAATAAACAAAATCACTTATAATAACTTTCAATCATCAGGAAAACACAACTAAAATCGTTTCGAGGAAATGGATTTCAATCAGAATATAAAAAAGAACAAAATTTAACTGTCCGCTTGTAAAAATCCAGAATGACACTTGTTTACTGTTCAGCGAATATATACTTGCTACTTTACATATCACACTTTCTTCAAGAGCTAGAAGATAAACGAGCAACTTTAACCACAGATCCCTGACGGAATTGATCGTTCTTACGTCTATCTAGGAAAACGGACATGTGGGTGGCGCAAAACTTTAAGTCACAGGCACGTAAGTCACGCAGCTCTGACCAACGTAGGAAGGCTCAAAAACCAAGCCTTCCTACACGAGGGAATACCATGACCGAAAAAAATCCGCGGCTGCGGAACCAGGGAGAAAAGTAGACTCGTGTAAAGGAATCTCCCGCCAGTCAAGAACAAAAGGGTGGAAAACCCCGGGGCTTCGAGACACCAACGGCCACCAATGAGCAGATTGCCAAAAGGGGATAATTAGAGTGCCCTGTTCTTTACCCAGCTTCATGTGATTGATAACCCTGGGAATAAGGAACACTGGGGGGACCAACCAATTGTTTTCCCCTACCCAGCTGACGGTAAAAGCATCAACAGTTTCGGCAAATGAGGCTTACTACTGCCGACGGACAAAATACTGCAGACGCTCTGATTGTCAGATCTATGCTTGCACTCCTTACCCGCCAAAAGACCGGAAAACGACTGAAGAACAAATCTAATGGCACGAAGCTTGCGGAAAGAAGAGGATAGGGCCTCGGAACCCAATCAGTTCCCCCTAGCGATGTGCGTACCAAATTGAACAATAAATCCCGCCCAACCCACATTGCTGGCATCAGAATAAGACAAAAGCTCTATCTTCGGGGAGGACCTCTAGATTGGTTTGCCGCACAAACAAAAGAAATTATCTCTCCAAAAATTAAGTTCCTCTACAGCTTCACGCGTTAAAGCCACCTTGCAACTAAGGCTATGAACGCTATTAAGGACTGCGTACAAGGCTCGGGTGCGCAAACGCACAACTGGACCTAACGCGAGCTCCATGGAAATAAGGGTACCCGTAATACGAGACACGTCCCTAGCCGTGGGTGAAACATCGTCAAGAAGCAGTGAAATCAGATTAAACAGGTGATCAATCTTGCCTGGTGGGATACTAAATTCTCCACTGGTGAGGTCCAAAATAAAGCCTAAGTGCTCCCCTTTTTGGTGCGGTTCAAAATTGCTCTTTTCCTCCTTCACTAGCAGGCCAAGGCGATCAAGATCGCCTCGCACTAGTTGCGCGTCCTGAGAACACGAATCTTTACTTGAATCGGCGCCGATACCGTCGTACAAATAGACAGAAATCCTAATGCCTTGCGACCGCCAGTGTGCAAAAACTGGTCTTAACAATTTGGTGAAAACGTAAGGAGACGTACTTAAACCAAAAGGAAGCGAACAAAACAAAAAAATAGCGCGGCTTACCATCGAAAGTAAACGAAAAAGCCAAAAAACTTCCAAAGCTCTTGAAAAATGTCAACAAGATGGTAGCCATTACGAAGATCGAAAGTAAAAAAACAGTCATCTGGCTGAAGAATGTCCGCCACGACTCGAAGGTCTTCGAACCTAAACTTACGCTTGGCTATCAATGGAAGTTTGCTATTCTTTTTAGGAACTACACCTAAGGGACTGCAAACATGAACTTGGTCACGCTTGACTTCCACCGCGCTACCCGCCAACAACAATTCCTCGATAGCCTCACAAACAAAAGCTCTATTATGAACATCTTTTTTATGATTACTAAAGAAATACTTCACCGGAATCAGTGAAACAAATGGTAACTTATAACCACTTTCAACAACACTAAAACAAAAGAAGAGGCCCCAACAGAACGCCAAACATGCAAAAATTTGCGCAAGCGGCCTCTAATCCAAAATATTGAGGTAACGCCCGTGTCAAGTTCAGCCTCGCCGCTTTCCGACAACTCGTCAAAATCAGAGTCAGCTAGTCATTTAGCGGAAGAGGAAACTTTACAATCCTTGATGAAATGGCCTGCTTTGCCGCAGCCAAAGCAGCGATAAACAGAAGCTTTTTTCTCCGGTACAGGATTAACCAAAAGCTGACCGACATCCGGGCGAAAATCCACGATTCTATGTGACGGGCCAAAATTTACACTGGGGCCGCTTTTGGAAGATGTAGACTGAGACTTAAAACGAGTTCCCATTTTGTTTCTCAGGCTATTCTTTCGATTTCGCTTCTTCCGAGACCTCTCTACTTCCTTGCGCGCGACACGAAGTTTCTTTTCTTCTTCGTCATTTTTAGTGAGTGGGTCCGCCTCAAAATATTCTACCACGTCCCAGCCATCCCGGTCAGCAATAGAAATAAGCTTATTTCTGTTATCAAGGAGTGACATACCTTCGTTGGCAATCTTAGTGATGGCGTTATCCTCCCCAGCCCTCTCTAAAATCTAGTTGAACTTATCCTTGACGTCAGTGTTGAGCTTGAACTGTTTCTTGTTACTCTTATATTTGAACTCGGGCTCCTCCTCCGCAGACTTGCGTTTTAATGAGTCGAGCTGTTCCTTGACAACCTTGACCTCCTCCGTTTTCGTCTCCAGGGCCTTTAAGACTTCCTTCGCCCAAGCTGGGGGCTCAGGGCTGCGAGAAGCGGAACGACTTCTACGGTGCGAACGCTCGCGGAGACTCCTTCGCGAAGGCGAAGAACTACGGCCAGAACCGCTTGAAGCTGCAACATGTGAACGAGAACTACGACGGCCTGAACTACGATGTTATCTTGACCTGGACAACCGGACAACAGGGTCTTCAATGTCCGCGTTGACTCTCGAAACACGAGAACGAACTGAAGCAGGGCGACCACGACGGCCCCGCGCCATGCGGACGAGATAGGAAGAACGAGCTAAGAATTTAACCGTCCGCTTGTAAAAATCCACAATGACACTTGTTTACTGTTCAGCGAACATATACTTGCTACTTTACATATCACACTTTCTGCTCATAATCTCATGCCGGCACTTAAAACATACTGTCGATAAATGCACTTGTGCTTGGGAATTCATGAAACCATTTATCTGTTGTTTCATTACGCTTCGCTGCATTCAGGCAAAGATAAATGAACAATTAAACACTGCTTGATTGTTTCTAAACATCTAACTGTTTTTTTAATAATACAATTTGAATTCAGCGTATAGGGATAGATTTTACATGACGTCACGGCGGCCATATTGGTGTACAAAAAAGTCCCTTGGCTTAACTATGCTTGGAGACCTGCGGGGATTGAACTCTTTTTTCATGTGCAAATTTCTTATGTTCCACGAAATTTGCATAGCTGCTGACTGTCCGAAAGAAAAAGATAAATTTAAATTTGTTTAACATTTTTTAATGTAAGTAAGATTGGTAGCTCGGTATGGAGACACTCCTTCATATCATAATTCTTTCAATATAATTTTGCTTCTACAGATCATGTATTCAGTGTTTTGTACCCGAATATCAAAACATATATGTTGTAGTTTTTTTTTGTCTCAGGTAATTTTTAGTTTTCTTTTTTTCAACTTAATTAGCATGCATTACCATACCCACAAACGAAAGAAAATTAAACAAAAATTATTTGAGATAAAAAACTAACTACAACATATACGCTAGCCTTGGTGAGTGATGTTCAGCTCATTATTTTATTATTATATTTTTATGAGTCCACCGTGAGATATTTGTACTCATTTTGCTTGTTTATTGTACTTAACTGAGTAAAGCTGAATTACAATGATGTATATTTCATTATCGGGTTTCTTTACAAGGTATTCAGGACAAAAGTCAAACTGTGACAACTGCAATCGGATCAGTTAAACAAATACAAGAAAACATAAAAGCCTGACAAAGATAAATTCAGTATCGCAAGTTGGCCCGATAGGGCCCAGTCAGGAATGACAAACGATTTCGACACGGAATTTAAATTCTTGCAGAGTATAATTTACAAACATAAAATATTGTAGAATTAATTACGTATAGATCGTATTGTGTTGTAAAATAGAACTGATCATGATAAAGTACGATATAAATGGGTTAACTAGCTTCGTTTAACTATGCGTACGTAGGTTGAGTTTTTCAAACATGGGCTGAGGTCCGGCTAGTGATAGATAGACCTCATGTAGAAAATGATAATACTGGCCAATAATGCACAGCTACACCCGGCCCGTCAATTTCGACCAGTTACCTCTGTTCCAAAATGAAGTCCATTTTGTACCTTTTTCTACAACTTCTTTACAGGTTAACTTGACGACCTGCAAGAGGTTTTAATTGATGATTGTCGGCTTTCTTTCCGCCAAATCTACAAACGAGTAATCTTCGAAACTCTCTTCTAAACAGAGGATTCATTCCGGCATAAATAAAGGGATTAATAGCGTTCGAAATGTTTAAGGAAAAAGTGCAAAGTAACTGAACATTGCGCGGCATTTTATTTCCAAACGACAATCTCGTCAGGATGGTGATGACCCAAGCGGGTAACCAACACAACATGAAGGCAAAGACGACAACAAACAGAGACTTGCTTAGTCGAATTTCTTTTGTTGTGACTGTCTCCTTGTTGTTTGTTCGAAGATTTCGAGCCGTTCCAGTATTGTGTTCCCGAATCTTTTTCAAAACTTTTTTGTAGCTGAATATTGTTACTGCTAGTGGAAGTGCGAAACACAAGCCAAGAACGACGATGTAGTGTACTATTTTTCCCAGATCACTCATCTGCCTGTTTAAGCAAACTGCATAGCTCGGCACAAAATAGAATTCTTGTAGACCAGTAAGACGAGGGATTAAAATGCAGAGAGCAACAAAGGTCCAGGAAAATCCAAGAAAAATAAGAGATTTTTTCTTTGAAAAGAATAGATTATATTGCTGATCTGATGAGCATATTCTTGTGTATCTATTAAGTGCAGTAAGACCCATGGTTACAGGCGAAACATACACTGCAAAAAGGCCGAAGTAAGCGTGTATTTGACAAGCCGTTTCACCAAAAGGCCATCTGCCGGTGATGAGAACTCCAGTAGCTGGAGGCATGACGAGAGTTGCAGCTATCAAGTCACTTACAGCCAATGCAACGATGTACAGATTTGTTGCGGTGCGGAGCCTGTTATTTCTGTAAACCGACAAACCAACTAAGATGTTGCCAAAAAGCGAAATGATATTTAATGCAATCATTGCTCCGACTTCTACAACTTTTAAGGCTGTACTGCGCGATTCGAGAGTGCCGACCATTGTTGAACTAGAATCAATTCCAATTCCAGTTGCTATCCAGTTGGTGAAGCTAATATACTGCAAATGGTGAACAGTTTGAAATACATCCAGTAACGGTGATTCCCAGCTGAAAACAAAGAAAAATCAAGAAGTGTTCAGTTTAGCGTTTTCTTTCAATAAATTTAATTAATTCGGGCGGTGTTTGCCACGAAAGTTCTGTTCTAAATTACAATAAGGAAAATAAAATCCAAAATTGGAACCTTGTTTAACTCCAAAGAAGGGAGTGAAAATATTGCACCCCAGTTATAGGAAAGACAAGTACCGTAAAATTTCGTGAACATACAAGTTGTAAACAATTTCTAAAGGGTAGTTGATGTATTAACGGCGTCCCGTGATTTAGCAGTTACAATTTAAAGAGACCAAAATGACGCAAAAAGGCCAACTCTCTGTTATCAGTACTCCAGTACCTAGAGGCTTGACGATAGCTGCAATGATATAAATGACGAGCCTGTTATTTCCGTAAACAGACCGACAAACTCGTATGTTGCACAGAAATTAAACAATATTTAGTAAAATAATTACTTTAGGATTTAATAACCGCTATTAAAGATAGTTCCCCTATCGGGAGCATTTCCTGTTTCCTGACAAAGCGAATATTGATAAGTCTCCCATTAGGAGTGATAACGGTCTTAAGTAATGACTTACAGCTCGCCTTGACTTTTTTAAACGCACCTGCTTCATTATTTGACGAACAATCTAGATTATGTCACTCCTACACTTATCCTTCCCCTCAATTTAGCCTCTTTGTTAAAAGTCATTTACTGTTTTTTAATCTGATAACTTTAATCACAAATTTCAACTGCTGCGTATAACACATTAGTGTCTATTAATTCTCAGTATGTTTGATTAAACTCTGCTTGATTGTTTCTAAACATCTAACTGATAATTTTTTAATAAAATAGAATTTGAATTCGGCGTATAGAGATCGATTTCAAATGACGTCACGGCGGCCATAAAAAGCGGTTTAAAGGTTTGTTTACAATGGAAAGTGCACTTAGCTTATCCAGCTAGTTTACAGGCACTCTACTCATAAATACTTAGAAAAAAATAATTCATTGATCAAATACTACATAACAATATTAAAAAACCCAACTGACAGGAGGCAACCGGTTGGCTATTTACAAGCGTGGCCGAGGACTTGAACTCGGGACAACGGAGAACAAATCCAGCAAGTGGCCAGAGCGGGACTCGAACCCAGGACCGCCGGATTGCTAGTCCGACGCGCTGACCACTCAGCCACGCTGCGTTCTATTACTTGAGTACAAAAAAATCCTGTGGCGACCTGTGGAGATTGAGTCTTTTTTTTCATGAGCAAAATTTCTTATGTTCCAAGAAATATGCATAGCTGCTGACCATGCGAAAAAAAGCGATAAATCTAAATTTGTTTGACATTTTTTAATGTTACTATAATAAGATTGGTCGCTCGGTATGGGGACACTCCTTCATAGTATAAGTCTTTCACTATAATTTCAACAAATTTTACCTGATTTACTTCTACAGATCATGTTCATGAATATCAAAACATATACTATAGCTTTAGCGAGTGATGTTCAGCTCATTATTTGTAGACGTTTTGTCATAAAGGAGGAAAAACTAAAAATACAGTCATATATCTTATTGGACGGTTTAGTGTGTCGAGTATCGATGAATATTTTATGAGTCCACTGTGAGATATTTGTACTCGCGGTTTTAAGAAGCTAAATAAATGATGTATATAGATGATATTACACGGTGGCGCGAAGATATGAATTTTATTTTCGAGTGGCAAAACAATATTTTACGAAAGAGCGCAGCGAGTGAGTAACATATTGTTTTTGCCACGAGAAAATAAAATTCATATCTTCAAGTGGCCGTGTAGTGTTCTTTTTATTATATAGACAAAAAGACATCGATAAAATAATAGATTTTTCTTCGCCAAAAAGTGATTGTGACGGCTCAAATTTACAGTACAGCAATATAAGACATTGTTTACAATAATCTCCAGAAATAACGCTGAGCTGAATAGGGCTCTACAATGACAAAATATCAGCAAAGCTTTGAAAAATGTGTAAGCAAAATTCAAAAGACGCAAGACGCCTACAAAGTTCGGATGGAAATTACGGAAATTACGTCATCGATAAACTCACGTGTGAGATTATGGAAAATAAACCACTTGGTTCCCGGATGTAGTTTTTATGAATTTTACGAGTGGTATATTTTGATTTCCAGTAAAACACTCGTGTCTATATAATAATTTTAATTATTAGGTTTCTTTTCAACGTATTCAGGGCAAAAGTCGAACTGGGACACTTGGAATCGGGTCAGTTGAACAAAGACAAGAGAACATATTAAAAGCCTGACAAAGATAAATTCAGTATCGCAAGATGGCCCAATAGAGTCCAGTCAGGAATTCGACACGGTATTATATTGCAGAGTACAATTAAAAAGCCTACAATATTTTAGAATTAACTATGCGTATTTAGGTTTAATGTATGGCGTAGATTGAGTTTTTAGTCGACGAAACATTCAAACATGGGCTGAGGTGCGCCTTTTAAGTGATAGATAGACCTCATGTGGAAAGCGATAACACTGGCCGTTAATGCACATTTACCCCGTCAACTTCGACAAGTTAATTCTGTTCCAAAATGAAGTCCATTCTGTACCTTTGTACAACTTCTTTACAGGTTAACTTGACGACCTGCAAGAGGTTTTTTCTTGACTTTATCACCTCGTTGCTCTATGCTTTATTCGAATGCCTGCTGATTATAACTTCAGTTACCAATCTACAAAATGAAAAATGTGCGTAAAGATTTTTAATAATTTAAAAGCATAGCCCAGCCAAAAGCGGACTTGCTTGCAGACGACTGAAAAAATGTAACTTTCATTCTGTGTTTGACAGAGGCATATTGCGTTTTATGGCTTCCGTTAGCAAAGATGACAGGCTGTTTTACCTAAGACCACCATAAACTGAATGAAACTTAAACTAAAGAGATGATTGCTTCAATCACTGGCATCTTTTAATCCAGCCTTTTCATCCCACTTGACTGCATGCTTGACACTCGGGGCTTTCTATCTTGTGTTCCACAGTCTCGCTGTGGTTACTTAAGTTACCCAGGAGGTGGTTGGTCTTCTTGTAGCTCTTTTTAGTTACTAAATAAATATACGATGTCGTGTTTTAAAGGCAAATTGTCTCAATTTGTTGTCAATAGATAGCCGCGGTATATTTTTAAACAGTTTAAAAGATTCTGCTTCAACCACATACTGCGGTAGATTATTCCATTCTTTCACTATGCGAATAAAGAATGAATATTTATATGGGTTAACCCTTGCATTTTTTGCGACTAAGCATCATCTTCAAGGCTCGATTCCGCAGGCCTCGGTTCAGAAGACGCTTTGGGCTTAAGACCCACTGGAATTGACCCAAAGATTTGAAAGTAGTGCAAAAAGTTCACTTGTAAACTATATCTACATTAAGATTCTTCTTAAGTGAGAAATTTTCCATTTTCATTTAAAATGTCTTGAATATAATAAATTCCCTTTTTGACCCATTTTTTCCAAAATAGCGATTTACCTTCAATTGTTATGTTGTCATTGTTCCAGAGAATTAGATCATCATGATAAGTATCCTGTTCAGACGCAATTCCTTAAAGTAAGGATCAAGCATTTCCAAATAAAAGAGCGATATATGTTTGAATTACAATTACACTTCAGTAGGAAAGAAAGACCAACGTATCTTTCGAAAAAGGAGTTAGGGATGCCCTTTTGACTCATTTGATGGACACTTAATTATCTACCGATCCAACTTAAACGGAGTGATTTAACTATTGCCTCAAAATTCGGAAAATTTAGAGGCTAGTAATATGAATTTCCGCTTGCAGAAAATATTTCACAGAAACAGATTACGGTTTATAGGTAAACGGCTTCGATTTGCAAGCCTGTCGGGTTGATTGTCTAGGCTAACATAAGCTCAATCTGAATCTCAATATTTAAAGATTAGATTAGGGGCTACGCTCACTGTCAGTTTTTCTCGGTATTCTCATCCTTAATTGCTTGACTCTCAAGGCCTTTCGATCTTCTTATCCCCAGTTTTTTCAGTTTTGCTGTGGTTACTGCTTATCCTTCAAATGGCTGGTCTTCTACTTGATGATTGTTGACTTGAACTACTCTCGACTCTCACTCCAAATTTACATCCGAGGAATTTTCGAAACTCTCTTCTAAACACAGGATTCATTCCTGCATAAATAAAGGGATTGATGGCGTTCGAAATATTTACGAAAAATGTGCAAAGTAACTGAACATTGCGAGGCATTTTATTTCCAAAGAACAATCTCGTCAGGATGGTGATGACCCAAGCGGGTAGCCAACACAACATGAAGGCAAAGACGACAACAAACAGAGACTTGCTTAGTCGAATTTCGTTTGTGGTGACTGTCTCGTTGTTGTTTGCTCGAAGACTTTGCGCAGTTCCAGCATTGTGTTCCCGAATCTTTTTCAAAACATTTCTGTAGCTGAATGTTGTCACAGCTAGAGGAAGGACAAAAAACAAGCCTAGAACGACAATGTAGTGAAGTATTTTTCCAAAATTACTTAAGTGACTGTTTAAGCAAGCTGCATAGTTCGGCACAAAATGAAAATCTTGTAGACCAGTAAGGCGAGGAATTAAAATGTAGAGAGCTACAAATGTCCAGGCAGACCCAAGAAAAATACGAGATTTTTTCTTCGAAAAGTACAGACTGTATTTTTGATTTGATTTGCATATTCTTATGTATCTGTTAAGGGCAGTAAGACCCATGGTCACAGGTGAAACATACACAACAAACAGACTGAAATAAGCGTGTATTTGACAAGCCGTTTCACCAAAAGGCCATCTGCCGGTGATAAGAACTCCAGTCGCTGGAGGCATGACCAGAGTTGCAGCTATCAAGTCAGTTACAGCCAATGCAATGTAAAGATTCGTTGTGGTACGGAGGCTGCTATTTCTGTAAACTGACAAACAAACGAGGATGTTGCCCAAAAGTGACAAAATATTTAATACAATCATTGCTCCAGCTTCTATAACTTTTAACGCTGTACTGCCCGATTCGAAGATGCCCACCATTCTTCAATTGGATCTTTGTAAGATTTTTGGACTGCTCTGACTTTTTAACTGTTGTCGCAAGAGTTAGCGATGAATTTTACCTGTTAGTAAGCCTAACATAAAGAGCACAATACGTCATTTCAAGATGGCATCATTTAACTGCAACTACCAAACTTCATTTCCTTTGTGCTTTCTTATTTAAATTTTTTTAAGCCCAGTGAGGTTTAAAAAAACAATTTAAAAAGACGCCATCGTGCAATTGTCCTCTTAAAGCGGTGATTTCCTAATAGAAGCAACATCAGTTTTTTTCCCATAAGGAGTGACAAAATACCACTAAAAGAATGATTCATTGCACACAGTGACTTTTCTAAGCACACGTGCTACGTAATATTACGTATTAGTCACGAATATTTTACTAGCGCTCTCTCATCTCATAACGATGAATTTTACCTGTTAGTAAGCCTAACATGAAGAGTGAAAAGCTTTCAATATCACAATGGGCCATTTATAAGATGACATCATTTAACTACAACTAACGAACTTCATTTCCTTTGTGCTTTCTTATTTAAATTTTTTCAGCCCCAGTGAGATTCAAAAAGCAGTAGCCCTAATTTCCACAACAAAAAAACAGGCTGAAGGATTCTTTTAATTAAGTAAAATGGCTCCATCGTGCAATTGTCCTTTTTAAAGGGGTGATTTCCTAATCAAAGCAACATCAATTTTATCTCATATGGAGGGACAAAACAACATTAAAAGAGTGATTCATTGCCCACCATAACTTTTCTAAACACAGCTGCTACGTAATATTACGCATTAGTCACGAATATTTTTCTAGAGCTCTCTCATCTCATCTCTTGTAGCTTCCCTTCTCTTCTTTCAGTGATGTAATATATCAAGCATGAGAAGCAGTGTTTCATCACCAGACGAAACACTGAGAATTGATAATGGTAATTGAACTAAGTGGAGTGCAATTTGGTCTGAAATCATACGCGGGGTTTCAAAATCGAACGAGCGCGCAGCGCGAGTTCGATTCGAAATCACAAGTATGATTTCAGACCAAAATTGCACGACACGAAGTTCAATTACCACTTTATTACTTCCATTTTGAAATCGCAGAATTTAGTCATTACTAATATTTTATTGATCAAGTAACCGGTTTGTTAAAAAGCCGAAACAAAAAGGCTATTACATCTCATTTTGTATTCCAAACAGAAATGATGCGATATAGACCAAAAATGGTGCGATTTAAAACAGAAATGATGCGATTTAGAACATGAATGACGCGATTTGGAACAGATGCGATTTAGAGCAAAAAATGGTGCGATTTAGGAATAAATCACACCGCTGAGAGCCAATCAGATTGCACGGATAGCCAGTGATTTCAAAGTGGATGTAATAAAGTTGAAAATACGACACGCAGCTTAGTACAGTCAACTCCCGTTATTGCGGACACCCTCGGGACCGCGGTCTTATCTCGGTAATAGCGGGGAGGGAAAAAAGTGCTGTCAACATACAATAATATTACAAATAACATTATATCTACGTTCGGAAGATTTTCTTGAATCTTTAATAGAGAGCTTTAGATTTTGAGACGAGGACGACAACGAGAACGAGATTCTCTCAATACTAAGTTGTCCGCGCGCGCGAACCAACGTCATCCGTTGTCATTCTACGACGAGTTTTGACGAGAATGTTGTAATGGCGGGAACTAGTTATCAAGTTTCTAAAGTTTAATAAATAAATAAGTAAACAAATAATGATTTGGAGGTAGCACATCCACAAAGTGGTTCTTCGTCTACCTGATTCCTGGTCGAATGGGAATTTGGAAATGTTGGTTTTTGAGGAGAGGGGAAAACGGGAGTACCCGGACAAAAACCTCTCGGAGCAAGGGAGAGAACCAACAACAAACTCAACACACATATGGCGTCGAAGCCAGGATTTGAACCCGGGCCACATTGGTGGGAGGCGAGCGCTCTCACCACTGCGCCATCCCCTTGATCCCCAAACAATCATTTCGCGACCAGGAAAGGGCAAAACCTTCTCCAGTACGAATAACCGCACAAGCGTCTCCGCTTTATTGAGAGTCAAACAATAAAATTGTCACTTTGGTACTAAGAAACTGTCCTTAATTCCGTAATAGCGAGAGTCTTTTCCAGTCAAAGCCCTATATCTGGATTTTGTCCGTAATAGCGAGCGTCCGCAATAGCGGGGTGTCCGCAAGGCGAGAGTTAACTGTATTTTTGACGAACTTCGAGGTTTTTCATCTGGTGATGAAACACTGTAGAACTGAGGCTTGATATTACTTCTCAAAGAAAATTATTTTAGAAGGAAATATTTGAATATATACGTCTCATTTTTGCATTATTAAGAAGATGCAAAAATAGCAGTTTTTCATCTGATTTCCAAACACTCAACACTCATTAAACATCAATTCCCTTTGTATGTACTCTACGAATTGTTAATGCTAGCTAGTCATGCTTTGATGCAACCGCGCATGAGCGAAACCTGCCTTAAATACAAGAGGTCTGGAACCTAATATATTACACTCCTCCCGAACAAATGGGTTGGTTAACATGGCAACAATTACAAAAACTAATACAAGTCAAATCTAACAGATAACCAATGTTCAGTGTTCGTCATCTACTTAAAGAATGTTCACATGTCACATTTAAGTCTGCGTGGTGTTCTTCTTTCTCAACACGGGTACGTGTGTTACGCCGCAAAATGTAACAATTGACGCAAAATGTAACATTAACGCGAAATGTAACAACTTTTGACGCGAAATGTAACATTAGCCCGAAATGTAACAACTTTTGACGCAAAATGTAACAACTTTTTAACGCGAAATGTAACAACTTTTTGACGCAAAATGAAACAATATTTTTAACGCGAAATTTATTAAGCAAAATGTTACAGCCTTGAAATAACTGAGAGACTTGGACATGAGCCTTGTAGATAAAGTGTAAATTGTCTGGTGGTTACAAAAACAGTTTATTCATAAAGTTTTCTTATAATGTCAAATAAACTTACAAAACGTTTTTCGATAATAGTAACTAAATCCTGAAACAGTCGAACGAATTGTTGTTTATTATATCTTTCTGTACTTAGTGTGACGCTTAAAAGAAAGTTGGCGTTACATAATCCAGGACGTATTAGATGGGATAGGATGGTACGTTTTTAGCATACTCCCTCTTGGGAGTTGAGCCCGTACGAAATCGAGGCGAGTACGATTACTGATCAACGGGCTCTGGGAAAAGATCCGAGGACGTTGACGCAACAAAAACGTCGCACAAAAAGTGAATTCGCGTTCTATCAATCTTCGTCGCGATTATTCTAACTCAATTACTTTGTCAAATGAAGGCGAACTCTCCTGGAGTTGAATTCCTAAGAACGATACCCACATTTAAATGCTCGTGCTCTGGCTTCTCGCGCGTTGAGCTTAGGTTGCGTTCTCCTGACGTCGAACGCATTAATCGACCAACATAGCCGAGAACATTTCAGTTCGGTGAAATTAAAGCCAGCCTTTATATCATTTCCAGTATGTTATTAAGACACTGCTTGATTGTTTCTAAACATCTAAATCTGTTATCTTTCACGGCAGTAAAACTTAAATTCCATGTGGTCGTCTCTTTTTAGGACTCGGATTGAAGCTAAGGTTGTCCTTCATTTGTGCTGTCAAGTAACAACCTGAATGAATGTATTCTTGTGGTAATTCTGTGAATTTAGCTTAGGTGTCTACCAAGGTTCATAAATCCTGACTCCAATAAAGGGAATACTTTTTTCCAAGAGAACACGGTAACGAATCCTGCGACTCACGGAAATTGCTTCATTCATAAGTTTAATTGTTTGTTGTTCAGTTGTAAATAAGCGTAAGCTGTGATTTTGTAGTCTTGCTATCAAACAAACGAGATGCCAATTCCTAACTTTGTACATGTCTGCTTGCTGTACATTAGAGTGAAAATAATTTGTTCTCGATTCACTGTAGAAGTGATTAGAGAACAATATTCGATGCAACGATCTCTAAAATCCACCCACAAACCCTAATAATATTCCTGTTACGCAACAACTATTCTCACGTGTGAGTTTGCGTCACCTGTGGAAAACTGTGCGTACCTCTGGAAACTTTGTAGCTACGCCCCTTCTTTGAAGTTCCCAGTTAGTATTTCTCACTTTGTTTCTCTTCGTTCACTCGAATACCTGCTGATTATGCATGAATATAAAGTAATCAATCTACAACATCTTTCAAAAAACTTACTGTTATATAAAGAGTTTTTAAGCATAGCCGACAAAAGCGGATCTACTGTGGTGAACAAACGTACAGAGGCGAGAAATATCATTTTCATTGCGGAAAATATTTTCTCTCTAGATTACGGATTATATATGGCGTCTAGAGAGTTGCCGGCCTGTCTAGGCTACCATAAGCTGAATAAACTCAATATATAGAGATTAGATTCTCAGTATTTTCATGATCATCCTTAACAATCAATGCTTTCCATCTGCTCATCCCCAGTTTTGTCAGTTATGTTGTGGTTACTTCTTATCCATGAAGTGGCTGGTCTTCTACTTGATGATTGTCGACTTAAACTACTCTCGATTCTCACTCCAAATTTACATCCAAGTAATTTTCGAAACTCTCTTCTAAATACCGGGTTCATTCCTGCATAAATAAAGGGATTAATGGCGTTGGAAATATTTAAGAAAAATGTGCAAAGTAACTGAACATTGCGCGGCATTTTATTTCCAAAAAACAATCTCGTCAGGATGGTGATGACCCAAGCGGGTACCCAACACAACATGAAGGCAAAGACGACAACAAAAAGGGACTTGCTTAGTCGAATTTCGTTTGAGGTGACTGTCTTGTTGTTGTTCATTCGTAGACTTTGCACAGTTCCAGTGTTGTGTTCCCGAATCTTTTTTAACACTTTTCTGTAGCTGAATATTGTTACTGCTAGTGGAAGTGCGAAAAACAAGCCGAGGACGACAAAATAGTGAACAATTTTTCCAAAATTACTCGTTGACAAGTGCCTGTTCAAACAAGCTGCATAGCTTGGCACAAAATGAAAATCTTGCAGACCAGTCACACGTGGTATTAAAATGTAGAGAGCTACAAATGTCCAGGTAGATCCTAGAAAAACACGAGATTTTTTCTTCGAAAAGTACAGATTATATTGTTGATCTGATTTGCATATTCTTGTGTATCTATTAAGGGCAGTAAGACCCATGGTTACAGGCGAAACATACACTGCAAAAAGACTGAAAAAAGCGTGTATTTGACAAGCCGTTTCACCAAAAGGCCATCTGCCTGTGATAAGAACTCCAGTCGCTGGAGGCATGACCAGAGTTGCAGCTATCAAGTCAGTTACAGCCAATGCAATGATGTACAGATTTGTGGTGGTACGGAGCCTGTTATTTCTGTAAACCGACAGACAAACTAAGATGTTGCCTAAAAGCGACGCAATATTTAATGCAATCATTGCTCCAGCTTCTACAACTTTTATGGCTGTACTGCGAGATTCGAGAGTGCCAACCATTCTTAAACCTGATCTTTGTAAACGTTTTCAATGTCCACAATTTAAACGGCCGCCGAAAGAGATGGCGATAACGTTTATCTCTTGGTAATCCCAATGCAAATGGTTGAAAAGCTTTCAATACCACCGTTAAATGCGATTTCTCAAAGAGTAATAGCACGTTTTTTTCCCATTAGGAGTGAGAACTTTCATAATAATATAAACATAGAGAAGAATAATTTATTTCTTCATATGAATTTTGTTAACACACCTGCTTCATCTTATTACCTATTAGCGACGTTTATTCTACAAGCGCACTATCACCCCATCTTTTCCAACTTTTTTTTTCTTTTCTTATGTTCATTGTTTGTGTTTTTCGAAAGTAGCTTAGCAGTCTCTCAGTCGGATTATTTTAAGAGTACGTTTTGACGGCTGCGTAGAACACAATAGTTTTAATTTCAATGATCGACTAACTTAACATAGAATATATTTCGGTTCGGTTTCATTATGTTTAATCATAAAACACTGCTTGGTTTTTTCTAAACATCTAAATTTGTTTTACGCTCCTGATGAATCTTAACCTCGACGTGGTCGTCTCATTTGCAAAAGTGACAATGGAGAGGAGAAAGTGTAGGCACCATTGAAAAGTTAACTTCACAAGATCTGTTTACCGTCTACGTTAAAAAAATTTAATTAAACGGCGAGGGATAGGATCACAGCATAAGTGTTTGTCGCGAAGGTTCTGTTTTAAATTAAAATTGGAGCTTTGTTTAGTACTAAAAAGGGGGTGAAAATATGGCACCCCAGTTATAGAAAAGAAAAGTAGAGTAATACTGCTTGAACATGGAGGTTGTACTACCTTTTTAAGGGAAGTTGTACATTAACAGCGTCCTGGGATTTAGCAGGTACAATTTAAAGAGACTCTAATGTTTATAATTATCGTCTATTTGAAAAATGACGTTAAAAGGCCAACTGCTTGTTATTACTATACTCCAGTAGCTAGAGGCACAAAGATAGTTGCAATGATGTAAATGAAGAGCCTGTTATTTCTGTAAACAGACGGAAGAACTAGTATGTTGCACAGAAATTACACAATATTCAGTGTAATCATTGCTTTAGGATTTAATAAGCACCATTAAAGCTAGTTCCCCTGTGGGGAACATTTCGTGTTTCCTGCCGAAGTCTCCCAGTCTGATTGATAACGTTAAGTAATGATTTACAGGTCGCCTTGACCGACGTTTTTAAACGCACTTGCTTCATTGCATGATCTGACGAACAATCAAGATTATTCTACTCGTACACATAATATCCTTCCCTTCAATTTAGCCTCTTTTTGAAAAGTCATTTACTTTTTTTTAATCGAGAACTTTAAGGACAAATTTCAACTGCTGCGTATTATAACACATTAGTTTGAATTGAAATGATAAACTAACAATTGAAAGAGAAGAATATTCATCTTCCGTGAAATTGCATGAATGCACTCTTTCTATCAATTTTCAGTATGTTTGAAAAAACATACACTGCTTGATTGTTTCTAAACATGTAACTGATTTGTTTATAATACAATTTGAATTCGGCGTATAGAGATAGATTTCACGCCACGGCGGCCATATTGGTGTACAAAAAAATCCTGTGGGGATAGAACTCTTTTCTCGTAAGCAAAATTTCTTATGTTCCAAGAAATTTGCATAGCTGCTGACCATGAGAAAGAAAACGATAAATTAAGTTTGTTTAACATTTTTTAACGTTAGTAAGATTCACTCGATTCGAGTCACTCGGTATGGAGACACTCCTTCATATTATAATTCTTTCACTATAATTTCAACATGTTTACCCGATTTACCCCTACAGATCACGTATTCAGTGTTTTGTACCTGAATATCAAAACATATATGTTAAAGTTTTTTTTTTTATATCAGGTAATTTTTCTTTTCCTTTTGTTTCAACTTCATTAGCATACATCACCACACCCAAAAACGAAAGAAAAACAAAAATTACCTGAGATAAAAAAATTAACCACAACAGATACGCCAGCCTTAGTGAGGGATGTTGAGCTCATTATTTTAGTTTATATTTATGAGTACCCCGTGAGATATTTGTACTCATTTTGCTTGTTAATTGTACTTAACTAAGTAAAGCTGAATTGCAATGATGTATATTTCTTTATAGGGTTTCCTTTCAATGTATTCAGGACAAAAGTCAAACTGGGACAACTGGAATCAGATCAGCTGAACAAAGACAAGAGAACATAAAAGCCTAACAAAGGTAAATTCAGTATCGCAAGTTGGCCCAATGGGGTCCAGTCAGGAATTCGACACGGAATTATCTTGCAGAGTACAATTTACAAACATACAATATTTTAGAATCAATTTCGTATAGATCTTATTGCGTTGTAAAATGGAACTGATAAAGTAAGATATAAATGTGTTAACTAACTCGTTTAACTATGCATATTAAGGTCTCATAATATGACGTAGATTGAGTTTTTAGTGTACGAAAACATTCAGACGTGGGTTTAGGTCCGGCTAGTGATAGATAGACCTCATGTAGGAAATGATAACACTGGCCCTTAATGCACAGCTACACCCGGCTGGTCAATTTCGACCAGTTACTTCTGCTCCAAAATGAAGTCCATTTTTTACCTTTTTCTACAACTTCTTTACAGGTTAACTTGACGACCTGCAAGAGGTTTTATCTTAACTTTTCACCTCGTTGCTCTATACTTTATTCCGAATGCCTGCAGATTATAACTTAATTCAGTTAGTAATCTACAAAACGAAATAAGTGCACAAAGATAATCAATTATTTAGAGGCATAACCCAGCCAAAAGCGGACCTGCCTGCAGAGGACGGAAGTATTTGTATTGGGAAAATAAGACTTGGCATTGTCTGTTTGACTGAAGCAAATTGCTTTCTATAGGTAAATGGCGTCTGTTAGCAAAGATGAAAGGCTGTTTTACTTGAGACCAACATAAACTGAATGAAACTAAAGCTAAAGAGATGATTGCATCAGTCACTGCCATCTTTTCACCCGGCCTTTTCATCCTTGATTGCTTGGAACTGGACGCTTTCCATCTCGTCTTCCGCAGTCTCGTTGTTGTTATTAAGTCTGCGATCAGGTGTTCTCGGAATCGCTGGAACCATAAATGCAGGGGGCTGTCAGGGAAGTTACCCACGAGGTGGTTGGTCTTCTAATTGATGATTGTCGACTTTTTCTCCGCCAAATCTACATACGAGTAATCTTCGAAACTCTCTTCTAAACACAGGATTCATTCCAGCATAAATGAAGGGATTAATAGCGTTCGAAATATTTAAGGAAAAAGTGCAAAGTAACTGAACATTGTGCGGCATTTTATTGCCAACCAAAAATCTCGTCAGGATGGTGATGACCCAAGCGGGTAGCCAACACAACATGAAGGCAAAGACGACAACAAACAGAGACTTGCTTAGTCGAATTTCTTTTGTTGTGACTGTCTCGTTGTTGTTTGTTCGAAGATTTCGAGCCGTTCCAGTATTGTGTTCCCGAATCTTTTTCAAAACTTTTCTGTAGCTGAATATTGTTACTTCTAGTGGAAGTGCGAAAAACAAGCCAAGAACGACGATGTAGTGTAGTATTTTTCCTAGATCACTCATCTGCCTGTTTAAGCAAGCTGCATAGCTCGGCACAAAGTAGAATTCTTGTAGACCAGTAAGACGAGGGATTAAAATGCAGAGAGCAACAAAGGTCCAGGAAAATCCAAGAAAAATAAGAGATTTTTTCTTCGAAAAGAATAGAGTATATTGCTGATCTGATTTGCATATTCTTGTGTATCTATTAAGGGCAGTAAGACCCATGGTTACAGGCGAAACATACACCGCAAAAAGACCGAAGTAAGCGTGTATTTGACAAGCCGTTTCACCAAAAGGCCATCTGCCGGTGATAAGAACTCCAGTCGCTGGAGGCATGACCAGAGTTGCAGCTATCAAGTCACTTACAGCCAATGCAATCATGTACAGATTTGTTGTGGTGCGGAGCCTTTGATTTCTGTAAACCGAAAAACAAACTAGAATGTTGCCCAAAAGCGACGCAATATTTAATGCAATCATTGCGCCGGCCTCTACAACTTTTATGGCTGTACTGCGCGGTTCGAGAGTGCTGATCATTGTTGAACTAGAATCTTTTTTAACGTTTTGATGACCACAATTCCAGTTGCTATCCAGTTGGTGAAACCAATATAATGCAAATGGTGAACAGTTTTAAATACATCTAGTAACGTTGATTCCCAACTGAAAACAAATTTAGATGTTTAAGAAAAATCAAGTAGTGTTTGTTCTGTTTAGCGTCTACTTTCAATAAATTTAATTAATCCGGGCAATAGCATCTGGTGTTTGCCACGAAAGTTCCGATCTAAATTACAGTAAGGAAAATAAAGTTGAAAATTGGAACCTTGTTTAACGCCAAAAAAAGGGGGGGGGGGGGGGGGGAAATATTGCACCCCAGTTATAGGAAAGACAAGTAGCGTAAAATTTCGTGAACATACAGGTTGTAAACACTTTCAAAAGGGTAGTTGATGTATTAACGGCTTCAGCGACTCCATAATTCATAACACCTGTTTACCGTCTACTTTCATCAAATATAATTAATCCGAGGGATAGGAACACAGCATAGGTGTTTGTCACGAAGATTCTGTTCTAAATTAAAATTGGAACTTTGTTTAATGTTAAAAGGGGGTGAAAATATGACACCTCTAAGTTATAGGAAAGACAAGTAGCGTTAAGTGTCGTGAACATAGAGGTTGTATACACCCTTTTAAGGGTAATTGTACATTAACAGCGTCCTGAAATTTAGGAGGTACAATTTAAAGAGACCCTGAGTAATGGTAAGAGGACTGAGTGGAGTCCAATTCGGTCTGTAATCGTATGGGAGTCCGATTTGTTTAATCACGAGTATGATTAGTAATGGTAACAGGACTGAGTGGAGTCCAATTCGGTCTGTAATCATACGAGTGATTAACAAAATCGGACGACCGCGTAGCGGGAGTCCGATTTGTTTAATCACGAGTATGATTACAAACCGAATTGGACGACACGAAGTTCTGTTACCAATTAATCATAACTTTAACAAAATTTGTGATATAATAGGCTATTTTTAGATCAAAACACAAGAAATTCGAAATTTTGTTTTGCTAGCAGTGAAAAAAAAAAGCTATTTAAGCGCGCGTGTGATGGCGCGTGCTGTCCAATTACTTAGGCATGACGCGTACTGTCCTATTAAACTGTCCAATTAAGGCTGAAATCAGGGCAGTTGATAGCCAATCAGATTTGACAGTTTTGTTATGGTTATGATTACAAACCGAATTGGACGACACAAAGTTCTTGTGATATATTAGGCTCTTTTTTTCAATCAAAACACAAGGAATTCGGTGATTTTTTTGCTAGCAGTGAAAAAAAATAAAGCCATTTAAGGGCGCGCGTGATGGCGCGTACTGTCCAGTTACTTAGGCATGACGCGTACTGTCCTATTTAACTGTCCTATTAAGGCTGAAATCAGGGCAGTTGATAGCCAATCAGATTTAAGAATTTTGTTATAGTTTTGATTATGTTTATAATAGGCTATTTGCAAAATGACGCAAAACGGCCAACTCCATGTTATTAGAACTCCAGTACCTAGAGGCGTGACGGTAGTTGCAATGATATAAATGAAGAGCCTGTTATTTCCGTAAACAGACCGACAAACTAGTGCGTTGCTCAGAAATTACACATTATTTAGTAAAATAATTGCTTCAGGATTTAATTACCGCTATTAAAGACAGTTCCCCTATCGGGAGCATCTCCTGTTTCCTGACGAAGCGAACATTGATAAGTCTCCCATTAAGAGTGATAACTGTCTTACGTAATGACTTTCAGCTCCCCTTGACTTTTTTAAACGCACCAGCTTCATTATTTGACGAACAATCTGTAGATTATTTCACTCCTACACATATCCTTCCCCTCAATTTAGCCTCTTTGTTAAAAGTCATTTCTGTTTTTTAATCTGATAACTTTAATGTCAAATTTCAACTGCTGCGTATAACACATTAGTGTCTATTAATTCTCAGTATGTTTGATTAAACTCTGCTTGATTGTTTCTAACCATCTAACTGATTTTTTTTTATATAATAGAATTTGAATTCGGCGTATAGAGATCGATTTCAGATGACTTCACGGCGGCCACAAAAAGAGGTTTAAAGGCTTGTTTACAATGGAAAGTGCACTTAGCTTATCCAGCTAGTTTACAGGCACTCTTCTCGTAAATACTTAGAAAAAAATAATTCATTGACCAAATACAACATAACAAGATTAAAAACCCCAACTGACAGGAGGCAACCAGTTGGCTATTTACAAGCGTGGCTGAGGATATGAACTCGGGACGACCGAGAACAAATCCAGCGAGTGGCCAGAGCGGGACTCGAACCCAGGACCCCGGATTGCGAGTCCGACGTGCTGACCACTCGGCCACGCTGCCTCCTATTACTGGTGTAGAAAAAAATCCTGTGGAGACCTGTGGGGATTGAACTCTTTTATCATGTGCAAAATTTCTTATGTTCCAAGAAATATGCATAGCTGCTGACCATGCGAAAAAAAGCGATAAATTTAAGTTTGTTTGACATTTTTTAATGTTAATAAGATTGGTCGCTCGGTATGGGGACACTCCTTCATGGCATACCGTATTTATTCGATTAACCGCCCTGGGCGCTTATTAAATTTTTGGAACTTGAGGGTGGGCGCTTATTAAATTTTCACCATTTTCAGCAAGTGAAGTATGTTTATTTTGCAACAAAACAATAAATGCTAATAATAAAATGCGAAGAAGTAACAAAGCCAGGTTTCTGTAAAATACTCTGAAGAAAACTCTCTCCTCGGGGAAGTCTCTTATTAGAATTTATTTACTCAAGTGGGAGAGGTTCTAGATATCCATTCATTAATCAAGTCACGTGAGGTCTCAGAAGACTTCACTTTCGCTGTAGCTGGTCTACATCTGCACTCATCATTTTAGGCCTAGATTTTTGGTAGTTTTTTCTTAGTAATACTTAATTTTCCTTTTCCCACTTTTAAATTATTCAAAGTTGTAAATAGTTTTTCTATCGTGGACATATTTTAGTTTTTAATTTGCAAACAATACGATAAAGTTTAAAATTGTAAATATTACTTATTGTTCTGATACTTAAATAAAGTTTGGTTTATTTACTCAAGTGGGTGGGGTGGGGGTGAGCGCCTATTTAAGTTTGATTGGGAGGAAGAGGTGGTGGCGCTTATTCGAGGCTGGGCGCTTATTCGAATAAATACGGTAATTCTTTCACTATAAATTCAACATGTTTTACCCGATTTACTTCTACAGCCGTCATTTACTCAGTGTTTTGTATCTGAATATAAAAAAATGTACGCTAGCTTTAGCGAGTGATGTTCAGCTCATTATTAGTAGACGTTTTGTTATAAGGGAGAAAAAACTAAAAATACATGTATCTTATTGGACGGTTTGGTGTGTCGAGTATCAATGGATATTTTTGATGTCCACCGTGAGATATTTGTACTCGCGGTTTTAGGAATCTAAATAAATGATGTATATTTAATTATTAGGTTTCTTTTCAACTTATTCAGGAGAAAGTCGAACTGGGACACCTGGAATCGGATAAGTTGAACAAAGACAAGAGAGCATAAAAGCTTGACAAACATAAATTCAGTATCGCAAGTTGGCCCAATAGGGTCCAGTCAGTAATTCGAAACGGTGTTATATTGCTGAGTAGAATTAAAAAGCCTACAATATTGTAGAATTAATAGAGAATACTTCATGGAAAGTGCTGGCGTACGGTATTTACGCACGAGTTGTTGACGTATCAGAAATCGAATGAGTGAGCGCAGCGAACGAGTAAGATTTCTGATACAAAAACAACGAGTGCGTAAATACCGTACAAAGCACTTTCCATGTGGTATTGTGTTTATTATATACATACTGAGACATTCATAATTTTGGAGGCCTTTTTATTTTAAATCTTTCAAAAATGCTAAAATTTGCCGCTACACACTTACCGCAAAATGACAACGAAAACGAAGTATCAGCTTTTTAGTAAAAACGTTTGTTAAAAACATAAATGACGGTGAGGATATATGGTAATCCAAGAACTATAAGTAATCATAACTGTTTTTTCTCAATGTACAATTGAAAATGAGTGAATTTATGGCCGGTTTCAATGTAAGCTTAAGCTTAAATGAAAGGCAAAGTAGCTCCGACAAAAAGCACAACAAAAGCTTACGTCTCGTTCTGTTTATCTCTTTCCGCTGTTGTTTCGCCGGCTCTCTACCGTTTTCTTTATCGACAGTGAAACAAACGAAACTATTCCACTCAATTTCCGAAATGTTTTTCACTTTTTTAGTGAGAAAAACTTCTTGAGTAAAACTTTTCTCCTTGAATGTGTGCGAAGCGGCGCTGCGAGCTGCAATAAAAGGCGGCAATTTTGGCGCGAAACTCACACACCTCTGTGGCTTCTGATTGGACGTATCATTATTCTTGCACGTGAAAAAACATCGTTCGCGATTCTGATTGGACGTATCATTTTTTTCACGTGTGAAAACCATCGTTCGCTCCTCTGATTGGCTAGAACTAATTTGCGTACGAAAAGTTACGACATAGCTTTTTGTATAGTATGTATATAATAAATTATAATTACGTATAGATTTTTTTGTACTGTAAAATAGAACTGATAAAGTAAGAGATAAACATGTTATTCAACAAACTACCGTTTAACTTCGTTTAACTATGCGTATTTAGGTCTAATGTATGGCGTTGACTGAGTTTTTAGTCGACGAAACATTCAAACATGGGCTGAGGTGCGCCTTTTAAGTGATAGATAGACCTCATGTGGAAAACGATAACGCTGGCCGTTAATGCGCAGCTACCTCGTCAATTTCGACGAGTAATTCTGTTCCAAAATGAAATCCGTTTTGTAACTTTTTCTACAACTTCTTTATAGGTTAACTTGACAACCTGCAAGAGGTTTTTTTCTGACTTTTTACCTCGTTGCTCTATGCTTTATTCGAATGCTTGCTGATTATAACTTCAGTTACCAATCTACAAAAAGAAAAATGTGCGTAAAGATTTTTGATTTCCCTGATTTCTCGGAACTGGAGGATTTCCATCTCGTCTTCCGCAGTCTCGTTGTGGTTTCTAAGTGTGCCATCAGGTGTTCTCAGGATCGCTAGAGCCATAAGTACAGGAGCTGTCGGGGCAGTTACCCACGGGGTGGTTGGTCTTCTAATCGAAGATTGTCGACTTTCTCTCCGCCAAATCTACATTCGAGTAATCTTCGAAACTCTCTTCTAAACACAGGATTCATTCCAGCGTAAATAAAGGGATTAATGGCGCTCGAAATATTTAAGGAAAAAGTGCAAAGTAACTGAACATTGCGAGGAATTTTATTGCCAAAAACCAATCTCGTCAGGATGGCGATAACCCAAGCGGGCACCCAACACAACATGAAGGCAAAGACGACAATAAAAAGGGACTTGCTTACTCGAATTTCGTTTGTCGTGACTGTCTCGTTGTTGTTTGCTCCAAGATTTCGAGCCGTCCCAGTATTGTGTTCCCGAATCTTTTTCAAAACTTTTCTGTAGCTGAATATTGTTATTGCTAGTGGAAGGGCAAAAAACAAACCGAGAACGACCAGGTAGTGTAGCTTTTTTCCAAAATTACTCAAGTGCCTGTTTAAGCAAGCTGCATAGCTTGGCACAAAATAGAATTCTTGTAGACCAGTAAGACGAGGGATTAAAATGTAAAGAGCGACAAATGTCCAGGAAAATCCAAGAAAAAAACGAGATTTTTTCTTCGAAAAGTACAGATTATATTGTTGATCTGATTTGCATATTCGAATGTATCTATTAAGTGCGGTAAGACCCATAGTCACAGGCGAAACATATACTGCAAAAAGACTGAAATAAGCGTGTATTTGACAAGCCGTTTCTCCAAAAGGCCATCTGCCGGTGATAAGAACTCCAGTAGCTGGAGGCATGACGAGAGTTGCAGCTATCAAGTCAGTTACAGCCAATGCAATGATGTAAAGATTTGTTGTGGTGCGGAGCCTGTTATTTCTGTGAACCGACAAACAAACTAAGATGTTGCCCAAAAGCGAAATGATATTTAATGCAATCATTGCTCCGGCTTCTACAACTTTTAAGGCTGTACTGCGTGATTCGAGGGTTCCCACCATTGTTGAACTTGACCTTTGTAAACGTTTTGATGACCACAATTCCAACTCCTATCCAGTTGGTGAAGGTAATATACCGCCAATGGTGAACACCTTTAAATATATCCGTTAAACGTGATCTGATTCCCAACTGAAGCGAACATCACTTGTCAGTTTATCAACAGGAGTGACAACTTCCTTAATAAAATAACAACCAAGTTAGGATAATTTGTTGCTGACCATGACTTGAATAAACACACCTGTATACGTCGTCACGATTATCTTAATAGCGCACTGTCGTCCTATTTCTTGTAGCTCCTTTTCTTCCTTTCCTTTTTGTTCCTTTAAACAACGATCTCACTCCTTTTTTAAATTGATTACTTTAAGCGCAAGGTTCAGGGGATGCGTGTAACACGTTAGCTTGAATACTGATTTAAATAACCTAGCAAGAATATTTTCCGTTTAGTGAAACGAAAAAGCAGCCTTAATATTCTTCCTAGTGTGTTTGATAATATACTAATACATTTGATTTTTGTAACGTCTTTTTTTCTCTATGTCGATGAAACTTTAATTTAGTGTGGTGGTTTTTTTACAGGGTAAACGATAACAAAAAGGGAAGCCCGGGAGGCAATGGCAAAGTAGGAGCTTCATTAGTCCTGCTAAGTGACAATTTCAATAAAATTTAATGAATCCAGGCGATGGAATCGCAGTTAGCATTTGTGTTACTAAGGATCTGTTATGAATCCTGACCCTGGTAAAGCAAATAAAATTGTTTGCTTCACCAACGCTCAAAAGGTAGAATATCAAACTCTAGTTACAAGAAAGCTTATGACACAGAAAAATAAAAAGGTGTTAGTTGATTTTTAAACAGCGTTTTGAATAAAAGGTCTTGCGATTAAGCAGATAAAATTTAAAGAAACCCTGATGTTTATATTATTGGATATAGAGGCATCCCCATTCATTCTGTCAACAAAAGTTAATTACATTCTCGTAGTGAAATGTCGTTGTCTTGGAAACAAATAATCTCTTTTTCAAAAAAGGAAAAAAAAGAGGCAGTGATGATTCTTTTGTGTATCTTAGCTGTCCAGAGCGTCTCAAAGGTCCTTAATTAATAAATTGTTTCATTATTTCATTTTATGACTTGAAATTGCAAAGTTGCTATAGCTCGAAGTATTTTTGAGCCTCTTCACAAAGAAGACGAGAAGAAGGAAGAAGACGCTTCTCAAAAGGAAGAAACATTATTAGGCTCTCACTTATCAATTTTCAGCCTTCGCGGCGGTGAAGTGGTAACAATCACCAATAGCATCTAACAGGGTGTTAATCAGACGCACTTAATGGCAGTCAACAACGTTTGGACGTTTCACTGTATAACATCTAAGGAAAGATGGTGAGAAATAAAGAATATGAGTTTGGGGCGGGAGTATTTAGCGCGATTTTTGAATAAAATGAAGACATCTACCTGTTATCTATTCAGTGGTGGGTCAAGGAAAGGGGTCCAGGCCCCCACCTCACGTCTGAGTCAAATCAAGCCCCACAGGGCAAAAAAAGCAAAAAGCAAAAAAAGCAAAAAAATCTAAATGAGTTCGTCCAAATCACCCCTCTCTCAGAGTCTGGGTGGGCGCACCCCTGACTTACTTGAAGGCATAGATCCGCCAACAGTTACTCAATTTACTCCAACATTTTAAGTAACGTAGTGTAGTAGGTAAAGATTAAGTCCATTATGTCTGCATATGCGTCTAAATAGACTCTTCAACGTTTTTTCAAGTTTTTATAAAGACCAGTAAGTGAATATCTATTGACAACGCTGGAAAGAGCGCCTTAAAATTACGAAACCTATCAAGCTTAAAGATGATACGTTAAAGGCGAGCTAAGATATTGCTCCACAAGGTCGCGTAATTTTACAGAGGTTTGTACGGTGGGGGAAGGCACGAACTTGCCCCCCCCCACCACCATACAAACGTCTGTAAAATTCGGCGGCAGTCAAAAGTTGACAAAAATCGTGGAAGGGTCTATTACAATAGAACATAATAGCTGTGGTCACACTACAGACTTTTTGCCTAGGTAAACTCCACTTGTTGACAGTTTACGTAGGGAAAATTGATTTTTTAAGTGTGACCGATTTTTCCCTAGGTAACTTACCTCGGGGAAATTTTATCGTCTGGGGCTTGGATATGTCTCGAGAACAATCGACTTTCCCTTGACAGCTACCCCAAAGCGATTGGGAAAAAAGAAATACCGAGGTTACTAGCCAATAGACGCTCATCGGCGAAGGTCTTGATGACAGAACCGGACATAGCTCACGCGGTGAAAGAAATTTTTGGGGCACGAGTTGTCTATATCTTCGCCTGTTTCACCTCGCACGTTGAATTAGCGTAAGAAATAACAGCGAGATAAAAAAAAAGAAACGTCTCTTTGATCGGCTAGATCCCTACGCATCTTGCTTTCTTGAATGTACGCTCCAAAAAATTCAACTGTGCGTGAAAACCTTGGGAGCCGATATCAGTAGTGTGACCTTCCCAGAATTTTTTGCCTAGGTAAAACAAAACCCGAGACCAATTTACCTTAGGAGATTTTTGATGAATTTGCCTTAGGCAAATTGGTTTTACCAGGGTAAAAGTCCGTAGTGTGACCACAGCTAATATATAAAGGCCAATCCGAACGGCCTCCACGATCTGAACAAGCTGTGCAGGGCTTCACTCAGTGAAGTAGTATAGTAGATAAAGATTAAGCGCATCACGTCTGCGTGTGTACGTTGGTATCTAAATTGCAATAAAATATAAAACATATTCTTCGGTCTAAATGACCACCACGATCTAACCAAGCTGAACAGGGCTTCACCCACTAAAGAAGTGTAGTACGTAAAGATTAAGCCCATTATGTCTGCGTGTGTACGTTGACATCTTAATTACAATAAAATATAAAACACAGTGTTCAATCTAAATAACCACGACGATCTGAACACGTTGTTTGGGGCTTTACACAGTGAAGTAGTATAGTAGGTAAAGATTAATCCCATTATGTCTGCGTGTGTACGTTCACATCTAAATTACAAATAAAATATAAAACATGATGTTCAATCCGAATGGCCTCCACGATCTGAACAAGTCGTGCAGGACTTCCTCAGTAAAGTGCAAGACTTCAAGTAGCCTAGAATTCAAGTAGCCTTAGAATTATTCGTAAAGCCCTAGCAATGATAGCCCTGCACGACATGACGGAGATCTGGCAATCAAATCTCACAAGGAATTTGAAGCAAGGACGGATCTCGGCTGCTGTTGAGGCTATTTTTGCTCTGAAATGAACCAATAGATGAACACCTTCTTATTCTAGAAACCAGCCAATAGAATCAACTTTTGAACCCCCACTTCGTTATAGACATGCCACTGTAATGAATTCATGGGACCACTAAAGATATTATCCAGTGAATTCACCATCGGTCAAGCTAACACGAATCTAGTATTAGTTACTTTAATCAGAGTTGAAAGCTTTATAACCACAAACTAACATTTTACCAATTTCATATGACTCACTTTATTGCCGTTGGCCTCTGTGCCGGCTAGATGCTGTTAAACTTAAAAAGCTGTTCGTGCATACGATTTATTGCCTCAACAATGCTCCATATCCATATTTATCAGCGGTGTAAAAGGCCCCTCAACTTATGATTAGGCCTGCTCGCTTAATTTCCATTCATGTCTCTGTTGTTCACAATCGTTGCTAGCGGTTTCTAAAACAGAAACACGTTTTCAACATGAACTCCGCTTTGTAGTGAACACGAGCAAGTAAACTATAATTTTTCAAATATTCACGGATTTCCTCATATTGGACAAAGCTGTTGCTGCTCTAAATCTCCATGTTTTACAAACATAAAACATCTTAGACTAGCTTGTTTGCTTTTTTGATGTAGCCGTTTTCCATATTGAAAACATCACTTAAATATTCATTACGTGCCATAAATTATATCCCAAACACTAATCCCATTCTCTTTATTACTAGAAAATGATCTTTCCTTACAATACACAATTCCACACCAACTGCCCCTTTGCTTTTCCAAGAGAGGCCTGTAAGTACTGTATGAAAGCCCCGCTCTGTCATAATTCACACATCATCTTCATCATAGTCTCTTTCGTTAATCAAGGGCGTCATAAAAAACCGGGTTATGAATCGACCAGAGTCACGCAATCCTTCAAATATGTCGTCACGCCCAAGCCCAATACGTGGTTTGACCTTGGTGCCGTTGATAAAGAGCCTCTTGGCCGTGACGGTCACGTAAGGCGGTCCACTCGCCAAGCGGCCTTGGAACGTGATCTGTGATATAGAAAGTAACGTTGGTTAGTAACGGAGAATCAGAAACGAACCTACTACATAGAAGAGACACTGAATCGTTCAACAAAACGGGATTTCATTACAGTGAATTCGAACCAACACTATCAAAATAAAATTTGAGTGCCACGTTTAAGGTAACTCTTCGCTTGGGGGCGTTGTTTAATGGGTTTAGGGTCACTCTATGTGAAATATTGTCAATACAAATCGAATTTTACCCTCTTTCACCATCGGTCAGTCAACTATATAGCATAGAGGCAGAGCACCCCAACGTTCCATCCGATGACATGGAGGGCCATGGATCGTTTCTTTTCGATAAGGCTCTTAAAAAGCAATTTCCTTTCTGAAAATGCCTGTGTAACACTTTTTGGAAATATGGAGTGATTAAGAGCATTTTCACCCACATGACCAGCATCTATGCAAATTAATTGGAACAAAAGAAAGCGTTAACAAAAAAAAGGTTCCTCAGGATTCGTTTTGGACACCAACATGACCTCCTTTTCAATGTTTTGGAACACCATGGCTGTTGTGACATCACATGAAAACGCCTTACATGACCCTTCAAAAACATCAAGTCTACCGACTTGATTTCAGCAAGTCACTTGCAGTGTACATGAATTGATAACCGTAACGTGCAAAAAGAATTGATTTTCTTGAAATTCCAAACATCATCTTGTCGTTCAATTTCATGAACAACATTCCACCAATACAACATGATTCATGACCGTAAAATGTAAAAAGAATTTTACACCGTAAAAATAGACGGGAAAATTCATAAGTACTCTTAAAATTTCACTGTTCCCTGAGGTCTTTCAGAGACTTAAATTTTTCGCTGGCTCGAAGTGAAGTTCCTGACTGTTCTCTGACCTTGCAATTTTTTCCCCTGACCATTTACTGACCTGTGGCAACCATGTAAAAAATAAGACAAGCCCTAATTATATCATACCTGTGTATTCTCTTGTAATGTGACCATGGTATGGTAGAATCGGTGTGTGACAGTCACTCTAACTACTTCCTCGTGCTGTGATGCTGCATCAGTAGTCATCTTTACCCCAACAGAAAAGGTGTACCTGTCATACGTTCTTAAATGGCACGGTCCTTTAGCCTTTGGCAACCACCAGCGTGCTTCCGTGAACCTGAAAGAAGGTAATAAAGTCACTTTTTATGGTTCTCCTGAACTAGACTTTAACAAACGCGAGGGAACTGCCATGGTTGTTCTATCTCCAGTTGCCAACCTCGACAGCAATACGTTAAGGCCATTATTTTTTCTTTCTTGTTTTTCTATATCATGTTTCTGTTAAAGAACTTGAACAAATATTTTTGCTATTATAAGATTCAAAGCTATCGTGTGACCTGATCAACTGAGTTTAAACTCGCCCCATAATCGAACAATTCTGGATACACAATAGCGCAGAATTTCCTTCATCAGGCAGGTCTAGCGAATGGTGTGATGGTTACTACCAAAAAAGTAACGATTTTCTCTTATACGAGTACGTTGCTCTATTAATTTCATTCGTAATATTAGGAAACAACTGTTGCTTACCATATGCAATTCACAATACCGATTCACTGCTTACTCTAGAACAGCTCTTGAAAGGGAACGAAAGAGCAAAGTTTCTTTGAAAGATCCAGGGAACCAAATCTGTATACATATAAGTTTTAAATTTGTCCTCATACCTCTCTCCACCTCTATTCTCCTCTTCTCCAAGAAGGCATTTCAGAGAAGGCTGCAAAAACCGGGGGAGGTAAGTGACCAAGGGACGAAAGCGATTTTCTACAGAGCTCAACTTAACATCAGCTACAATTCCAGTCCAGTTGACAGACTCGCCTTGAAATTCATTGCATCTTATCTGTACTGCTGCGATATTGACTTCACCCCCCTTAGTCACACTGACACAGGAATTGTAGTACTCCTTCCATAATAGGGCTTTGGGTGGGCCATATATCGAAGGGACAAAACTGATGTAAACAACGGGAAGCAAAAGGCTAACAACCACCGAACCCGTCAAGATTATGATTAGTTTTTTCTTGGGCTCGAGTTTCTCTCCATGAGGAATCTCTAGCTTGGAGTAGTAAAACACAGCCGATGAAAACGCTACAACTGCAGCTGTGACCGCAAGCTTGAATGCCAAATCAAGCGTCATAAACCACTGCACGAAATACGTCACAGACAGGCCAACAGTGAACAGAATCAGTAAAGGTAGCGTGGTCACAACAATTACCCACCCCAGGGTGGCGCGGAGCAAGCTGCTCCAGGTCGTGAAGTGAAATAATTCGGTAAAAAGCTGCCACCATAGCAGACACACCAAATAAGGAATAAGTACTTTATACATTCCACGCCAAGAGTGACGGCTCGCCATAATGAGAAGCAGGACAAAAATTACCACTTGGAGAATCGATGGAAGACTGATGTCAAATTCCAGTCCATAGTGAAGGGGCACTGCGGAGAACAAAAAAAAGAAGATTACAAAGTACATGCAAGTAATGAAGGTAGCTCTGGGAGCGCTTGAGGGCACTGGCCTCCCACCAATGTGGCCTGGGTTCAAATCCTGGCGTCGTCGCCATATGTGGGTTAAGTTTGTTTTTTGTTCTCTTCTTTGCTCCGAGGGGTTTTTGACTAGAAACTCCGGTTTTCTCCTCTCCTCAAATGCATTTCCAAATATAACACTTCCAATACACTTATAACAATTTGATTTGGAACGAGTGGACACGTTTAAACGAGTTGTTAGGAACTTCTAGTTGGGCTTCATTGGTAAAAAAATTACAATTACAATTACAAACAATTGACTTTCCGAGGACACGAATTCGTGAATTGGCTCTGGTGGAGGGCTAACTTTAGAGACGTTGGCACTTGAACCCCTTCACTTTATCAAATGAATTGAGGGAACTAAGCTTTTTAATTAGGGTATGGAAAGGGGACTCGCCACATCCCGCATCCTCGCCCCTTTTTCTTGCTAACCAGAACTTTATTTTTTTCCAGTCCGCACATGGCCCAAATGTTTGGTCTTGGTGTCTGCTTTAGAAGATTCAGACACAGAGGGATGAACTTTGCAATTCACGTAACGAAGATTTTTCGCAGTAAATATAGGATTAACACTTTTCGTGTTTCCATAAAGTAAAAGTATTGAAAAACAATAAAAATTTTGCAGAGATATGACTTTACCTTACCAACAATAATTGGGTAGCACAGGAAGGCCAGTCCTCGCACATTCCCCAAACAACACAGTCCGGTGGTTAGCAGCTTGAGGAGAATTGTGTACAGTGCATAGTCATCGTATTTATCCGGTAGTCCTCTGAAAGAAGAAACTAGTAACCATATGGAATCATTAGATGGAGTGGTCTATAACTGCATAAGCTAAGGAAAAGCGCTCTCCAAGCATGCATTCAACAAGTTACATAGCACAAAGGACTGTTTTTAGGTTCCCCGATGGAGACTGGGCCACAAATTCTAAGTGGTAGTCCAACCAAAGCAAAGACAATTCATTGCGTTCGACGCCAGGAGAACGCAACATAAACTGAACGCAAGACGCCTGGGCACAAGCATTTAGCAGAAAGAATCTCGATTCTTTGGTTCGTTCAGGTACCGGAAATACGTCATAGACTCCATGGGCAAGGAGCGCGCATGTCTTTTCTTCCATGTGCAGCTTTGCTCGTTTCCTTTGTCTGCACTGTTCATTTTCTTCGTTAGCTCCTCGTCAGGTTCTGCCTTTACTCGGTAAGTTTAAACTCAATAATTTTTGGAAGTAAAGTATCCCCCTTGCCTAAGCAGGCGGGTAGCTACCTGTGCGTACCTGAGAAACATTCACAACACAAACTATCATGAGAGATGGCAAGTATTTACCTGTAAAGAACAAAGCTACCAAACTCAGTTCAGAACACGGTATCCAGAGTTTGTCACAAAGTGGAAACACAGCCACAGTTACCAACAAAACAATGAAGAAGGAAATGTATGGAGTCACAGAGTTCCACATGAACTTATTCTCGGCTTCACTGCTGTTCAGTCGAGGGTCAAACCTAGTAAGATATAACAATTTTACACAGCATTTTAAAGTCACGCAATAGTTTTTGTTTGTTCCTTAAGAATACACTAAAGAAGGCTATGCTCTAGCTGAAAGGAGGACGCTGAACTTTGGGAGAGGCAGAACAAGGGGACCATATTTTAAAGTGCTTCTGCAAACCCGCTTTTACCCCAATTGCACATCCCCCCTTCTTACAGAAGGCAAGGTCATCCTTAGCTGCAGAGGGAAGTTATTTTTGGAGGGGTGTAAAAAGAGACCAAGTTTTAAAGAGCCTATGCAAACACCCTTCTTACCCTATTTGCACTCCCCCATCCTAATCACAGCAGACAGGGTCAGCCTTAGCTGCAGAGGGAACCTACTTCGGGAGGGGCAAAGCAAGGATACCCAGTTCTAGACTTCCCATGAATCTACCTGTTCACCCCAACAACACATTCCCCCACATCTTACATCAGACGGGGTCAACCCGAGCTGCAGAGGGAAACTATTTTGGGAGGGGCGAAGTAAGAATACCCAGTTCTAGAGTTCACCCCACCAACACTTCCCCCTGCATCTTACATCAGACAGGGTCAGCCTTAGCTGCAGAGGGAAATTAATTTGGTAGTGGCCTTTGTTGGGCCTTATATTTTTGGGTTTCCCTTGCACACACACTTCTATCACCAGATATGCCCCCCCCCCCAATCCCTGGGGTAACTGAATGTTCACAATTTTCTATTCCAGCTGAAACAAGGGAATAGTTAGTTTTTATATTAATTTTTCTTTATTTATTTTTTATACTTCATCCCAAAATAGCTATTGACTTCCATGGCTACCAAAACCATTCTGTTACTGACTATAAAGCTGGGCTTAAGCCTTGGGTGGCCTAAACCATTATGCATTACTATCTCAGAGAGGTGGGGGGGGGGGGGAACTCCGTTAAGCTTTATAGGAATATGCAGCCCCATAGGGTACAGTTTTTGAGCCCCTTTTGGTCTAAAATTTTAAATCAAGTAGGGTAAGGTCTAGGATTGAATTTGTCTTTTTTTCAATTAACCTACTAAAGAGAGCTGTTCTGAGGTCCACAATTCTGCAGACAAAATGAAAGATTTTCATTTGACTAGGGTTAGAGTTTCAGAGCACATGCTGCACAACCCCACCAAATTTTCAAGGAGTATTGCCATAAGCAAAAATTAATAAACAGATTACATACTTTTTCATTAGCTCTGACACACTTCTCAGTTGTCTCAAGGCTTCCCTTCCATAAAACATTTGGAGAGAAAACACGACCAGTGACAAGAAGCAGATGTAGAAAATAATCAAAGGAATTATAAACCAGAGGAAGACTGCAGTCAGTTGGCTGTAAACATACAGTAAAACTAGCATTTGGATTTGGGAGGTTGGAATCAAGGACTTCAAGAAGGTGGATCCTTTCTTAGAAATCTTTACAAGGATGAAGTGCTTTGCAGATTCCAGGGACTGATCTGGATATTTCATGACCTGGTTATACAAAAGAAAACATCTAAATCAAGTTTGGCAACAAATCAAAATTCATATAGTGCATGTCAGGACATTTTAGAGAGGTATTGATAGCTCATATGCGGGCAGTTCTCCAAACAATGTTTCACTTCATCAATCCCCTAAAGTCAAAAGTCCAAGCTCAAATAAACACAGTCAGGTAGATTTGTGGTTCAATTTTATCCTTAGTTTAAATTTATTTTCTTTTATTTTTTGGGTGTGGTAATGTATGGTAATGAGTTTGATCAACAAAAATTAAACCAAGGATTAAAAAATTGAACCACAACATCAACAACATTTCTTCTTGACATCAAATGTCAGCACCTCCCTAGTCGATGATAAAATCAGTGTATGTTTTTATTCATTTAATTTTACTGTCATCAGCACAGCCAACTCTTGATAACATGTCAAGTGAGGTGATATAAAATCCCTTATTTATCTACCAAACCTGTAAGGTTGACCACACCATAGTTCCAATGTGCTAATTACTCATTTTTAATTTGCCTATTATATGATTCCCTTTAATTGGATGAAGGGAGTAGCTATTGGCATGATTGCTGTACCAACTGGCTTTGCTGCAAATCTTTTCTTCAAATAATACAAATAAAGCTGTTGTACCAGCTCTCTAGAAATTTCATCACATATTAACTTTCATAATGATTTTTTTCCTTTTTTTTCTTAACAAATGATTTATTGTTATTTAAGAAAAGTTCATACACTGTAGATACTGTGATGGTCATCTTTCTTTCGCGAAAAAAGTACATGCATAATTATAATGCAGGTTTGAAAGGAACCAAAACAGAGCCGTAGATCAAATCCAGATGGTAGACAAAATTCTTCTTGATGGGGTCTTGTAAGGGAAGGACCCAGTAGCATCTTGAGATGGGGAAGGAGGGGGGTTGGAAGGAGGCCTAAATAAATGGGGTTTTTATTTTAGGGAGCACCAAAAGAAATATGCACATTTTATACCTGAGCCTAGTTTTAAAATTGTAACCCAGTTTTATAGCTTAAAAAGAGTGAACAGATTGAATACTGCAACCTTTTTCTTTTTTCAACTTAGTAGACAGTTTTAACTTAGTACACAGTGCAGTACCTTTTCCAGTACGGAGGCCTTATTGAATTTATCCATGTCTTCCTTACTCAGCAACGTTACTACTTCAGGGACTTCCCCTCTGGCATATGCCATCACTGTGTCCTTTAGTTCAGCCAGAGTGAACTCATCTTTTTCGCCAACAGTCAAAGCATTGATCAGCAAGCTCATCAGTCCAACTTCCTCACTCATTT
This sequence comes from Porites lutea, assembly GCF_958299795.1. Taxonomy (NCBI): domain Eukaryota; kingdom Metazoa; phylum Cnidaria; class Anthozoa; order Scleractinia; family Poritidae; genus Porites; species Porites lutea. The sequence goes on from NC_133204.1 coordinate 34,893,204, forward strand.
CTTTATTCTCCTTTTCAGGACTGTTATTTGCTTCTTGGCTGTCTGTTTCCTTTTCATTAAATAAACAATAATCATACTGGACCTAGTCGTTTAAAGGCTGATTAGCACAAACTTGATGTTCAATTTAAATTATCTGAATTTCTTTTCCTTTTTCCTGAAAGTATTTTCCCACATAATTTTCCCTATTTTTTTAGAGTAGCCAATCATCAACTTGAAGACAAAAAGAATTAAACTGAATTTGTTTTTAAAGCTTTCATACCTGGATAAAAATTTCACACTAACGCTGGTTCATCTTTTGACCCAGCTTTGAACAACCTCGCCCTGGATGCTAAACATGCATTATTTTAAGGTCATTGTTTTAGGAGCTAGGGTCTTTTAAAAGGGTACAAAATGTAAACTTTTTCAAAGAGTAGTACAAATTTATTTCTCTTTTTTTGCAACTCAAAAGTTGTGTCTACATGTATCTCCTTAGTCAGATCTATCTCCTTTTATTCAATTTATTTTCACCACCATGTATACTGACAAATTTGTCAAGCTGTTGCTCATGCACCTGTAGCAAGGATTTTTTAGGGTAAGCTGTTATGTGCATGGGTGTTAATTAAGGTTACAGGTGCCCACCAATTCCTCCTGACATTCCAAACTGAATGCAAGTGGCGGGATACTATATACTAACTAATGATCCTCATACACAGGGCTGTCAACTCTCCCGGATAATCCGGGAGACTCCAGATTTTGAACCATTCCTCCCGGTTTCCAGATTAGAGTCTGAAATCTCCCGTATAATCGCCGAAGTTTGCCATTTCTTGTAGCTTCGACTTTCTGACAATGAAATTTCAAATATTTTGCTTTGTTTGAGCTGTCTTACTGTACACCGATCGCAGTTGGAACAACCATCTTAGATTTTGAGATCGGGCCAAAATTTTCGGAGTATGCCATTGTGATAATTTAAGCAATAATGTGATTGGTGGGAAGCAAACCAATTAGGTCAAATGTTACAATTCCAACAACATGTTTTTGGCGCGTTTTTTCTTTTCACAAATGGCGTCACCTGCTATGCATTATGATGTCATCTATCATCCCTTCCCCGTCAATTCTCAATATTTGAAGACGTGGGAGGTTGACAGCCCTGCAATACGATCCAAAAAAGTTAGCCTCCCATGCAGATGTTCTTAGGGGTTCGTCACACGTTCCCAGGAACACATGACAAACCCCCAAGAACTTCTGCGTGGGAGGCTACCAAAAATTGGGATAATTATCATTTACTTTTAGTGCCCTAGCCATGGTCAAGTGGCAGTGCACAGGCATGATTTGACTAGACATTTCACCAATAGCAATAGGTTCATTCTTGGTGATGCCATTTAATTGTAACCAACCTTCTGTTTTTCCTTTGCTCTTTTCATAGCCTCGTCCGTCAATATCCTGTATAGCCACTTTGTCTTCGCCATCTTTCTTCAGAGAATTATAAAGCCGCTCAATGGCATATCTTAGTCTTTTTTCCTCTTCTGCAATCTTCACACACCACTTGACATCATCTTCAGTCTCTGGTGTGATTCCCTGGCTCTCTTCCAGGCATTTAGCTAAAAGATCTGTAGCCTCCTTGTTCCTTCCCTGCCTTGAGATTGCAATTAAAATTTTCACTGCTTCTTCTTTTTGCTGTGAGTCTTTGGATGACAACATCTCTTTTGCCTCAGATACTTGTTCTTCCATGTTGTTATGGCTAGTATTTTCCAAAACATAGAAGGAGGATTATTTAAGTTTGGAAAATGCTTTTACACCATTTGATCATCACGCGATAAATCATTTACATATATTTTTGTAATCTAAAGCGAATAGCCCTCCCGCTGTCTGTGAAAGTGCAAATTAACAAAACTTACGCTCTGAAGAATTATCCCGCTCACAACACCAGGATTTTTTTTTTTTGCCAGCCGAATTAGTGAATTAATGTAGGTAGCATATCGAACGAAGTTTCGATAAATGGCCATGTATTGTTTTTCCCTCGCCATTTCAAACGGGGGAGCTGGGAAAGAGTTACCAGGTCCCGTCGTCGTGTCCTCCACTGTGACATAGATGTCACGTCACGCAAAACGCGCGTGACCTTTTACCGTCGTCCTTCTGCGACGGTATGTTTTCGCCGGGTTTCTCGTCGTAAGGAAGTAAGTAAGTAATTTTATTTAACCACATATCGCATATGATCGATAGCTCGTTTAAATGCAAATGTGAAGACAACGGTGAAACCGATAAGAGTTCATGCATACTTATTGTCACTTTTCTTCTAAAACTGAGTAGTCAATGGGTTAAATATGCGTTGGCTTGTGTTTACATTGATTGACCTTAGCTCGCGGCCGCATGGCGACTGCTTGTTTTCTACCTAGTGTCGCCCGCCGTGGCAGAGGAAAATTGCCGAAAAGAAAGGTAAGGCCCTGTTCAAACGTTGATCTTCTCATGTACCGAACTTAATACCTATTTAGGTCGACTTAAAGTGTAGTCGAACTCGATTCATTTTCACGATGTTCAATGGTCTAGAATGCTTTAAACAAGTGAAAATAAATTTTTCGAAATTTTAGTAATTTGTGCTTTAGTTTCGGCACATGAGAAGTGCGACGTTTCAACTGGGCCTAACAGTGATAATTGTAGCCGTCTTTTTATAACTTAAAAATGTATTTTTATGAAGAAAAGATTCCTTTAACGCAAAAGGTGTCGGCTTAGGAAAGGAAAGTTTAAACAAAAACATCGATCGACTACAGTTTTGAAAAGTAGCTAGCTTTAATATGTACCCTTATTCTTCTGATTGGTATTCTTCGTATAAAATAAGAAACTTCTCTTCAGTAATTGAGCCTTCTGCGAAAGAAATTACAAGCGAGTTTCGCACATGACCTCATCGTCCTGTGTTTTCCCCAGGCCGCCCGTATACACATCCAACCATACCAGCCTACCGTAGTGGCCTATCTTAAAGTCCCTGTTGTCGGTTGCTCGGATTCTGCGGATACCCGTTCTCTTCTTTTTGATAAATGGTAGTTTACTCTGGGCTACAATGGATTAGCTTAATAATTCCCTAAAAAAATATCTAGTATGAGTTCGTCGCAAGGGGCTATTTTGGGGGTTGTTATGTTTAAACTGCGAACAGTCTCTTATTTTAAACGAGTGCGCAAGCCCGAGAAGTAAAAAAAGGAGACCGCCCTTTGTCGTTTGGTCCTAATCCCTTACTGTAACTTGCAGTCGCGCTGGCTGAGATAAGAACTAGATGGATTTTAAGAGAAAAGAAGGACTGCAAGCAGTCTACTGTGACAATTCTTTAGTCCAGTCCACATTCTGGTTACTGACATTCTTAACAGTTAGTTTCCACGGTCTCTTTCTTTTTCGATCGCTCCTTTCGATTTCATCGTCAGCGAACTGGAAACGTCTTGTTTTGCAGCGCTTTAAAAACTTCTTACCTCGACGATCCATACTGCTGAAAGGTTAGTAACTAAAATGCAGAATACTGATTACTCGGCCATTTCATTTACATCTCGTTCGATTGTGTTATGCCTCGATTTTCATAGTGTTCCGACATTGTGAAGGAAATAGTGAGATGAATCGCTCGATTCCCCATCCATTTTGACCATTTGAATTACAAAACGATGGGGACAAGTTGAATACGTTTCTAACGTCGGTAGAGAGAAGGAATACCGTTTTTTTTTATGGTCACATTGGTGGCGAAAGTATTGATGAAATATCCTCCATGAATCTTATACTTGGCGGCGTACTGACGTGGACCATATACATATGATCACTTAACAAATGAGAAAAGATAGTCCACCCTCATTCACCTAAAACAAGTCGTTTTGTATTATGACTTTGTATCCGCAATACGATGTAATTTATGGCATCAGTAACCACTAAGTTTCAAAACAACTTAATGGCTAAATAAATGCTTATACTGCTGAATAAAAGGATGCTTCCAATAAACTCAAGATTTCATTTTCCAATCAGTTGGTCACAAATTAAAGACTGATATGCCCTTCCTGGGGCGGATCTAGGGAGAAGGTGCAGAGGAAGCGCACCCTTCCCCCCCCCCCCCCCGCCCCTGAGATGACCTGTGGCTTTTTAACAGTGTACATGTACAGCTGGTATTCTACAAAGAAGAAAAAATGGGGCTTATTGCTGTTGAAGAATTTATGTTAAACGCCGTAAAAATGGTAGTTAAAATGGTAGTTCCTTAGTGATGCACCCTATCCCAAGAAAACTCCTGGATCCGCCCCTGCATTGAATAGTTTACTACATCCGTACACGTAAACTTGTGCCCTGGTCATTTGCCATTGTGTCAACTTGCCTCACCCTATTCCCCAATACAAGACTTCTTGTAACAATAAAGCAACCCTGGGCCAGAGGATGTGGGTTGCTCATGGGGCTGAAATAGGAACTTTAAGAAGAAGTTCTACGGGTTGCTGGTCTTGTCGCAGTGTAATTACATTTATATCTGCAAGTAAATTTGTGATTGTGTTAGTCAAATTATTTTAAATATAAATGAGTAATTAAATAGATTAATTGACTGTAACTGCCTGATTAAGTAAATTGATTTGTGGATGAAAAAAGTCGTCACAAGGTGTAACTGTTCGCTTGAAATAATATTAATCGAGGCCTCTCATGCAAGGAAAATTAACTAAAACTAAAGGGACAGGTTCACGGCTCAGCGCATGCTCATTTATCAAAATGCTGTTTTTTCTGCCGGGACATGCTGTATTGTCTATGCTCTTGATCAACTTAAATATTTCCAGATAGCTTTAAATTAATCAACCATGGAATAAAACGTTCGTAACTTCAGGTTACTCTGAAATACATTTCTACTTTGAAATACACTCTCAGATCGCTGAGCTACATGCGAGTGGGATTATTAACCGATAGAATTAATAATAAATTGGAAAAAAGTAATTTAATTAATGAGCATGCACTTAACCGTGAACCTGTCCCTTTAAGTCTTTCAGAACTACATGGCATTTTAATTTGAACACTTTCATGTCATTTATGCCTGTTTTAACAGTTTTTCTGATAACTGTTTCAGTCATCCGCAAAACGGAGTTTCATCAAAATATTAATAATTAAAATGCTGATGTCTCATGTTTGTTATATAATTATCAAGAACATGGTTCATTCTCAGTTTTTCAGTCTGATAACAACTTGCTTATTTTAACCTTTTTACTGATTTTGACAGTGTCAGTGGTTCTTATTCATACATAATTAATTTGTCTATTGTATCTGGTTAGTTAATGATGGCAGAAAGCATCAGAAGCTGGTTTCTTCTCTTAACTCCCGAAACGTAGCATAAATCCAGCCGGAGAGATGCTGAGATAAGGGGGGGGGGCCCGGTCTCCAAAAAATAACACGCTCCGAGTTTAAAAACAAGCTCCGTCGATGTTAAGTTCATATCGATAGTGCATCTTTATCGGGAAGTTTAGGATATAAATGGCTGTTCAGGTCTGCAAATAATCCCCAAATAGCCGATGCCGTCCGTGAACTTGTCTTCTTGCTGTTCTTGCTATGTTTTTTTCGCCGTGAAACAACTAAAATGTTCCGCCATTACTCACTTCGCCATCACTCCCTTTGAAAACAAGTCAAACTCGTCCCCAGGTCTTCTTGGTTAAAGGTTCAATAATCTGCAACTTCGCGGCACTTCTGACGTCATCAGTTCAATATGGCAAAATTCTTCCAAATTTGGTCAATAGTAATTGGTTATGATGATGAATTATGCGTGTGATTTTAGCCGATCAGAAACGGAGAAATATTTTGAATGAATAATATGTCAAGTACCGATAGATGAACGTGTTATATACGGTATACAATGTCCTTAAAGATATATAATGCCTTGCTCTGATCATTATACCTGACATTGTGATTCTTGATATTTTAGATTCCACTTGTTTAATATGTTGTTTCCAAGATAGTTCTTTGTCTGCTATTAATCCCAAAAACCTTGTACTGTTGACTTGTTCAAAAGTTTCTTTATTGATTTTAATTTCAAAGTTGCTAGGTTTCTTTTTGTGCCAGTTTTTAAAAATAATAAAGCGAGTTTTGCTAATATTTAAAGAAAGTTAGCCAGCTCTAAGCCAATCGGCAACTTCACATAACTCCTGATTTGCAATCTGATTTAATATTTCAGGATTTCTGGGACTGTAAAATAAATTTGTCTTTTCTGCAGAAAGTAGAAATGATGGGAGTTTTGAGCTTTCTGAAATGTCATTTACATAAATATACTGAATACTAAGGGACCAAGAACCGATCCCTGCAGCACCCCACATGTAATAATTCAAACATCCGACTAGACAGACTTATGGTTTACTATTTGCTTGCTATCCGTAAGATAATTTTTGAGCCATTCCAATGCAGTTCCTCTAACCCCATAATATTCAAGTTTATGCAGTAATATCTAATGGTTCAGACAGTAACGACTGCTTTGGAAAGGTCCAATAATATCCCACTGGTATATGATACTACGATTGTTCCTATCCTCCATGTTGTTATGGCTCGTATTTCAAAAACATAGAACAGTGGGGGATTAGTTTTAAGTCTTAGCTAGTAATATACGCCAGCTGTCCAGTCACGCGATGATCATCAATTATTCACCGATATTTTTATGAATTTGTAATAGTGTAAGTAATCAGCGAAATGTCTTTCTCGCTCTTGTCTACATAAGCACTGAACGTGCTAGTTTATAGCGGGGCTCCCGCGCGCCAAGCGCGCGTGGGACAGAGCCCCATACTCATGGAATATGGTCAACCTCTTTTCGCTTGGTTGTCACGTGACTGACCGAGCGTACGTACGTACGTACGTACGCGTCTACAGATTGTACGGGTAGGGTAGGGGAGACTATCAAAAGGAAGGGAGGGGTGTCTCAGGCGTGTGTTGGCAAGTCCTCATCTTTTTTATATGACATTCACAATATAGTCAATTGACAGCTGTCAAAACAGGATAGCCACTGACCAGTATCCCATGACCATAACGCGGGCTCATTTGTCAACTCATCGAGGTGACGTAATTTATTTGGAAGCTGTCCGCTGACCGGTTAATCGTTTTACTAGATCGCAAACAATATTCAATCTCATACTTTTTAGCATGGATATTATTATTAATATTTAGCTAGTTTGGGATCGGAGCACAGGAAATGTGATCAGTTGACAGCTATCAAAACAAGGTATCCGCTGACCAGTATCACTTGAGCGAATCGCGGGCTCAGGTGTCGACCCATCGAGGTCGAGTATTTTTTTGAAGTTATCCGCTGACAAGGTACTTGTTTTCAAATGATTGCAGGCTCAAGTTTAATTTTTTTTTAAAATTCATATGAAATATGTTGTGTTTATGTGCCGCACAATTAAAATTTTGATTTCAAACTGACCTCGGACGCGAAAATTCAGCCAGCTGCTACAGGCAGGGAAGACAGTTGCTTTTGACCTTTCTCGCCATGTTCACGCGTTGGTCACGCTCTACGTCCAATTTTTATGCTCTGATTGGTCAAAATTTGACAGGTGAGTTCATGCGCAAAATTTATGCAGCATCTTGAATCTTGTTTACTTTGACAGCTGAAGCTGACAGAGTTTTGTGTCAACTTGTGATGTTTTTAACTTTCTTTTTCCACTGGATGTACAAAATGAAATTCAGATTCTATGAGGAGTCTTCTGTTATTCATGGCTAGTTTGTTTATTGGGTTTTTGGTTGAGTCAAAGTCGGAAATCCGATTTCGGATGGCATCGTTTTCGTTTTCACCTTGCTTAATGCGTAAGAGGGTTGCAAAGTCTGAAGCGATACTGGCCTTCCTTGATACCTTTCAGGAGCTGCATCTCGAGTGGTAAGCCTAAGTAATTATTGTATTTGATGTTTGTTTTTTATTCCTAATTTAATGAAGTCGAGCGTAGTTTATGCGGCTATTTTGTTTACGCACGTTTGTAAGATTTAAGACAATGATCTGACCGCGTATCAGGTTTGTTATAAGCTTACAGATCTTTAAAAAGCCTTTAGACATTTTCTCACCGCAAATAGAAAGAAAACGTAAAAGAAAGGTTTGAGCGATTTCCTTGCCTCGAGTTCGTCTTTGAAAAAAGCAAACACCGGGAAGCCGGCTTAAAACACGAAATTCAGCTTTAAGCTCGAAGACTCAGGAGTTTTAGAGACACTTTAATACTTGTCTTCCTGAATGAAAATTGTCGTCTCTGTATATGTTTCTCCGAATTATATTTCTTTTATTAATTGTTAGTACTGTCTCTTGTAATTTTAATCGCTGTGTCGATTGTTTTCAGTCGTTCAGTGAACAACGCTTCCCGGTGTACTCAAAATGCCGCGCGTTAAACCGTTTTAAAATAAAAAATAAACATAATAAATTCTTTATTATGTTGGAGCGTAACTCTGTTAATGTTCATTCAAACACTCGCCACTGCTAGCACTGATAAAGTCAGAACCGGCTGGCCGTATAGATGATTTTGAAATTTTTTTTTAACGGTTTAGCTAAAGCCAACGCGTGCTGCGATCGTCCTGAATATTGAATGATAGCAATTTGTATCGCAATATTGTGAAATACTGCATTCTGTTGTGCGAGGTCTGTATGATAAAAACAGTGCCTCATAGTACTGTTTCACCTCAGATGTGATGTATAAATGATATAAAAGGTTGGTTTACAGTCGCACCCAGATTTGTTGGCAAGATTTTGTAAAGTAAACTTGTCGAACGCAAAAAATTCGGCCAGAATTTTTTTTCCAGGCCTAATTAATCTAAGGCGATCATGAGCCATTATGGCTCTTAATAAATGTGATCGAAGATGATTGCCAGTTTTTGGGTGTACTTATGAGGCTATCAACTCGATGTGAGATTTGGTTCACTCTTGGGCTGCTTGCAAATTATTTTTTGTAAAATCACTTAGCCTTTCCATGAAAAGTCACACGAATGTGCTCTAAAGTTAACTGAATTGTGGAATACAAGTTTATTGTTTGATTTAAATTATAAATTTATTAATGGGAGCCTCGCTTTTAGCCCTGGCTAAATCTATATATTATCTAATAACAAAACTTAAACGCACTCGTCTCGACATGCCGTAGCTTAGGCCTTCAATAGCCTTTTAAAAACAGGCAAACGAAAACTTTTTCCAAGATCTTTGAGTGACAGGGATGATAAGTTATACCCACCTTCTGGCTTCTAAAAACGAAAATTCAAAACCCTAATATGTATCTAGTTAAATATACCTGGATTTTTGAAAACCGGGTTAGCAAATAAATCACTTCATTCTACTACTTGCCAATATAAGGTGTTTCGATATAGTTTTTCAGAGGCCATACCGGTATTTTTCAATCTTTTTAAAAGTGATTTTCTCCTTGTCTGATCGCTATAAAATTTTTACCAATGATTGACTATAGATTGAAATTTGTCAAAATGTAGGTTTTAGTAAAATCGATATTACTAAATCCGCGCTACAGCATTCACTGTTTTGACGTTATGCTAATTTTTCCAAATTAATCCGGACAATACATATATCCATGACTGGTACATTTCAGTGTGAGTATTGTCAATGTTTTATATATAAAAGACGCGATAAATTCAAACTTAAATGTACTAGTCATGGAGGTATGTATAGCGCGCATTATTTGGGAAAAATTAGCGTAACGTCAAAACAGTGAATGTTGTAACGCAGATTTTTGGACCGGTTCGTAGGATAGGTTTGTCTTGAAATTTCAAGGTGTTGCAGTGAATCAATCTTAATGAAAGTTTCAGACATTTTTCTATACATTATGAAGATTATGTGAAGAGATTTTAAAAAAATTCGTTTGTGTCGTTTCAGAGATATACAAGAAAGCGCTAAAAGTCCAAATTCTGAATGAAGTTGCACTTAATACAAGTGGTGAGAAAACGGGTTGGTTTTCAAGATCGCGAGAACGAAAGTACACCAAAATTTCCTAGCATCGAAATATGATATTAAGTAGCATTCTGACGCTACTTGAGAATAATTTGAGTCATTTATAACGTTTTGATTAAATAATCTATCACCGCTGTTGAGAATTTAAGGTTTGAAATATATTTTCGTTTCTGTGGAATTCAAACTTACAGAATTTTTTACTTCTTACGGAGATTGTTTGCTAAACACCAAACTTTAAGTTCCTAGCGTTGGATTTTCAGTAGAAGGTCTAGATCACACAAAATTCGGCTTATACCAATTCCAAAGTTTTTTGTTTATTGTTGTCATAGCAATATCCATTTTACCAAAACCTACATTTTGACAAATTTCAATCTATAGTCAATCATTAGTAAAAAACTTTATAGCGATCAGACAAGGAGAAAATCACTTTTAAAAAGATTGAAAAATACCGGTATGGCCTCTGAAAAACTATATCGAAACACCATAAAACCATAAACAATCACTTAAATGCCGACTAAAAGCCTTTATCTGACGCCGTGCAGTAAGTTTGTGGTCCCGAGAAGCATTTCACCGAGTCCAAAAATTTTAGAACATTTATTTAGTAATTAAAAGTAAAGAAAGAATACCGACATCGACGGCGAAAGAGCACTCGTTTTCCGCCCTCTGTGACATCTTTGTGTACTTGTGTTTGAAATTGAAGCCATGCAATTGATACTTAACTTATTTGAACGCAACGCCTTGTTTGAAACCAGATGAAACTGGTTTATCTTCGGTTATTACTGTTGATTATGTTCGATTGTTAAAGTGTTCGATTTCCGAAGGTTCGATTGTGTCCCGGGGAGGGGGGCACTTGGGTTAATTTTTGCTGGGTATTTGCCGCTGGCCCCTCAGAGCCCCTACCCCATTATAGTCTATTCTGTGGCCAATTATAAACCCCCATCTTAGTCACGTTTGGGCAAATATGTAATTTTCGTGATCCCAACGTAGTCACTCTCTATTTATGTATCTACCTTATATTGAATGAAAAACACTTTACTTTTCACATACGTTACAACCATTCCCGTACGTTTGATAACCGTAAATATGAAGAACTGTCTTAAGCCTGGTTTTTAAGCATAATAAGCACAAGCACACATGTAAGCGAGGGAAAACTGGGTCGACATAAGCATAAGCACAAGAAAAACGAACAAGTACGTTATTCTTGTGCTTATGCTTATGTCGTAGCTTTGACTAGTGAAAACTGGGTCGACATAAGCACAAGCATAAGCACAAGGCCGTGGACCAATCATAGTTCACTTTGACCCAGACCTCATGCGATCATACAAAAAGCAATATGGCGGACGCTTCGTCCGCCATCTTGTTTATCATTGGATTGAGGAGAGCTGGTATCGAGAATTGAGTCAAATATGCCATTCTGCGCGTGCGTATGTCCTTATGCTTAGTTATGCGCTCGTGTAAACCAGGTTTTACTCAAAAAATCAGAAGATGTGCTTCCCCATTCTAGTAACTCTATTGAAAATGCAACCCCATTATGGTCAATCCAGTCGTGAAAATGCGACCCCATCAGGCGGCACATCCCCATTAGCCTGTCATAAGGAAGTTCCCCCCCCCCCCCCCTCCAACCTGCGATTGTGTTCGATTGGCAAAATTTTTAGGTGAGTTCGATTAAGTTCGATTAACGAACCGGATCGAAGTCAATCGTACGACTGGAGTTCCATTGGGTTCGATAACTGAACGTTCGATTGACTACGCCCGGAGTATTGACCTACAGCGAATAAAGCAAACTACTCGACAAATGTAGTGACACGGAAAATTACCCAAGATCGATCGGTATTTTAAACAGCTCCGCCAAGGAACGCAATAGGCCAGATCCTTTACCTGTCGACTATTCCAAAGTGGAATCAAACTAGTCTTTTTTTTTTTCAATTTACTCTAAAACATTCTCACTTTATTGGCTAGCTTCCACAGCTGCCATTTATTGTTTGAAGCTTCAGTGACTGATGAGCAAAAATATTTGTCGACAAAAATCTTGGAAAGTTAACTAAAATTTATACTCCTTTTTGTACGATTTTGTTTGCCGATAGAGGTATGTTCGCACAAAGGCCAGTTTAAAACTGACTGTGCATGCTTGCACAAATTTGATTTTGAATTTGTTGTAAAATGGTCTGTCGTGTTTCGGAATTTTTTCCGATGTTAGTGATGTAAAGATGCTACCCCTTGTCAACTACCTGCAGCCATTTTTAGCAATCAAAAATTATATATTTTTTTAGGGAGAGCGCGGCTGAATTATTTCAAGCTATTTACTGAATTTAACAAAGTGTATCCAGAAGTTAAACTTAAACGCAGGTTAGTCATTTACAAACCAGCATAGAGGTCAGAACCTTGTCTTATATCCGGCTGCGTCCGATATTCTCCGCCTTAAACTCAAGGGAGTTACGGAGCACATCAACTACAAGGCTCAATAAAAACTACAAATCTCAATAAAAACACACTATTAAATGCTTTCTTTGAACTTCGCGTTTTCTTTGTAGGGTGATCATAGTTAAGCCTGATTTTATTACATTAGCCGGGCTGGTCCTGATTGCCTCGAGATCATGGAATAGTTGAGTCTCCGCAATTCAACTAGATTGCGTAATGTAAATCTTCTCTACGATGATATAATTTCAAACAATTTTCTAAAATTATTTGGTCATGTTTTCTGACTGACGAAGGTGACTGCTTAGAAACATGGAAACATGTTTAACAAATCGTCGGCATGTAAGGGAATCCGGATTCCAGAATCCGCGAAATTGGGCTTGTGGAATTGGGAATACATGCAGCTGAAGGAATCCTGACCCGCCCCCCTTATATTCTGGAACCCAGAATACAAGATCCACTGAAAATGATTGGAATCCCGAGTAACTGGAATCCCGGCGCAATCCACGTCGTGGAATCCTGGGGCAAAACAAATAAAAAAAAGATCGCGATTCGTCTTAAAAGGATAAAGATTAACTGCTTTCTCGGCTGCAAACGCGTAAGTTTGTCCCAGTGGAAAAACTAGAGGATATACATAGAACATATCCAAGCTAATGGATAATTCTTTCTTACCATTTCTCATCTTGTAAGAAAATTTCTTTCTTTAATTTTTCTTTCTTTGTTACTTCCAGTTTGATTCACCGAGGTGAAGAAGCTGAAAAGAGGGAAAAAAAGGAAATTTGCCAGAAACGACTGTAAGTGCCTCACATTTAAACAATATTCAAACTACAGCGGATAGCTTTTTCGCCGGCACGAAAACCTTTTGTTCACTCAGAAGAACAGGATTTCGGCCCGAGTTTTGTAACGGAGCGACGCTGCGCCGCGCCGATCTCTAAAGTGGAGAGCTCTACATGCTATTCGGTATAGTGTGAACACAGCCTCAATTGGCAATCATTATCCTTTATTATTAATAATAATAATAATAATAATAATAATAATAATAATAATAATAAAAACTGGCAGTTTTATAATTTTCAAAAATGATTTTGGTTTCTCGAAAAAGAAATCAATAAAAGAAGTTTTTCAATTCTGAACTTTTCAGCCTGTCAACAAAGTCATTACTGTATTCATTATGAACGTGTTTTTTGTTTCCTTTTCTTGTTAAAACTGAATTCGAAGTTGTGAATTGACAATACATTTCGTATGTAACGTATTTGCAGGATACCAATTTATTTTTTTAAAGATGTTAATTCCAAAATGAAAATCGTATCTTGACTATTGTATTTTTTGAAAATCAAAAGTTGCTGACTGACCAAATTCATTTTATAGTGACGGTTAAGAGAAGGGGAAAACGAGGAGTAGGACAAGTTTTTGTTAGATAACTATCGCCTGAAAGCCGTGTTCGTTGTTGAGCTTTCCAGTGCCTTCAAAGGCCGAAATCACGGGGAACAATCCGTTTACCCGTCCGTCAAATGCGAGTCCTTAAAAGCTACGGTGGACTTCACGTCAGCAGTAGAAATCAAGTTGAAATTGAACTCTGACATTGTTAAGTCAAAAGTTGTCAGTAAATTGTCGGTCCTGACAAACTGACAGAAATTTTTGCTTTCGTTTACCGAAGTGACGATTTTTAAAGTTTGAATAAAGACTTCAACTTGATGCCGCGGATGGTGACAAACCATTAGAATAAAACAAAATAGGGTAAACGTGATGTCATTTGATGATCCGCCACACCAAGAAACCACCAGAAAAAGAGACAAAAAACATTGCTTTCACTCTTAGTGTTTATAATGGCTATTTTGAAGGTAGTCCTTGGCCGAATGAAAACTGTTTGGAGGTAACGTTTTCAAAAATGCAGCATATACATACTGGGATATACCCACTAAAAAGCCATTTAGTAAATTTTCATATGCAGATAAGCTCTAGGTAATCACAAAAGCGAACAATGTTTTTCACAGAAAATATCGCCAATGCGAATTTTCTCTCCGACAAAAATTCGGCAAAACGAAATTTCGCTAAGAGAACAGCGAAATTTCGTTTGACTCCACGAAAATTCGCGAGCGCTTTGACGAAATTTCGTGGTGAAATTTCGTCGAATTTTTTGCGAGAAGAAAGAACGAAAAATACCGAATTTCGTTTGCATTTCTTTTGCACAGTACTGTAAAATATGAAAATGAAAGAAGAGCTATACGTCCAGGCAGAATTTCGAACAATGTTTATACCCAAGAGAAAAAAATGATGGGCGCTTTCTATTCCGCCCAAACTTTAGGAAATTCGGGTAGAAATCAAATGGAAAAGACCATTTCGGTTAGGTCTGACAGGAATATTTGGGAACACCTTTGAAAGTTGTCCACTGAGAATGAAGACGTAGGGGGGAGGGGAGTGTTTTTGTTGTTGAGGTCTATGTAATTGTTAATTAGTCCATAAAAGAGAAACTATTTTCTTTTCTTATTTTCTTACGTGTTCTATGATTGCTTTCATAACAATTTTTTTTCTCTAGGCATAGTACCTTCAACAAGCAATCACACTTGCAATATTAAGATTTAAGAATGACACAGAGGATAATAAAACGAATTGAAAATCTTACGGATCGTCTTTTAGAAGCCAAGCAAAATAACAGAAGGTTTGAAGAAGGACGTGCCTATTGCAGTCTCGGCATTGCTTATCACTCCCTCGGCGACTTTCGACGAGCACTAGAGTACCATGAGAAAGACCTTAGTATTGCCAAGGACGTCGGCGACAGCGCCGGAGAAGGACGTGCCTATTGCAATCTCGGCAATGTTTATCAAAACCTCGGCGACTTCCAACAAGCAATAGAGTACCACGAGAAAGACCTTAGCATTGCCAAAGACGTCGACGACAAGGCCGGAGAAGGACGTGCTTATTACAATCTCGGCAATGCTTATCACTCTCTTGGTGACTTCCAGCGAGCACTAGAGTATCATGAGAAACACCTTAGCATTGCCAAGGACGTCGGCGATAGGGCCGGAGAAGGACTTGCCTATGGCAATCTCGGTAATGCTTATCGAAACCTCGGCGACTTCCAACGAGCAATAGAGTACCACGAGAAACCCCTTAGCATTGCCAAGGATGTCGGCGACAGGGCCGGAGAAGGACGTGCCTATGGCCATCTCGGCAATGCTTATTACTCTCTCGGCGACTTCCAACGAGCAATAGAGTACCACGAGAAAGACCTTAGCATTGCCAAAGACGTCAGCAACAGGGCCGGAGAAGGAGGTGCGTATTGCAATCTCGGCAATGCTTATCTCTCTCTCGGTGACTTCCGACAAGCACTAGAGTACTACGAGAGAGACGTTAGCATTACCAAGGACGTCGGCAACAGGGCCGGAGAAGGAAAGGCCTGTGGTAATCTCGGCAATGGTTATCACTCTCTCAGCGACTTCAAACGAGCAATAGAGTACCACGAGAAAGCCCTTAGCATTGCCAAGGACGTCGGCGACAGGGCCAGAGAAGGAAAGGGCTATGGCAATCTCGGTAATGCTTATCGAAACCTCAGCGACTTCCAACGAGCAATAGAGTACCACGAGAAAGACCTTAGCATTGCCAAGGACGCCGGCGACAGGGCCGGCGAAGGACGTGCCTATTGCAATCTCGGCAATGCTTATTACTCTCTCGGCGACTTCCAACGAGCACTTGAGTGCCACCAGAAACACCTTAGCATTGCTAAGGACGTCGGCGACGGGGCCGGAGAAGGAAGAGCCTATGGCAATCTCGGCAATGCTTATCTCTCTCTCAGCGACTTCCAACGAGCAATAGAGTACCAAGAGAAACGCCTTAGCATTGCCAAGGACGTCGGCGACAGGACCGGAGAAGGACGTGCCTATTGCAATCTCGGCAATGCTTATCACTCTCTCAGCGACTTCCAACGAGCAAAAGAGTACCACGCGAAACACTTACGCATTGCTAAGGATGTCGGCGACAGAGCCGGAGAAGGAAGTGCCCATTGCAATCTCGGCAATGCTTATCACTCTCTCAGCGACTTCCAACGAGCACTAGAGTACCACGAGAAAGCCCTCAGCATTGCCAAGGACGTCGGCGACAAGGCCGGAGAAGGAAAGGCCTATTGCAATCTCGGCAATGTTTATAAAAACCTCGGCGACTTCCAACGAGTAATAGAGTACCACGAGAAACACCTTAGCATTGCCAAGGATGTCGGCGACAAGGCTGGAGAAGGAAGTGCCTATGGCAATCTCGGCAATGCTTTTTACTCTCTCGGCGACTTCCAACCAGCACTAGAGTGCTACCAGAAACACCTTAGCATTGCTAAGGACGTCGGTGACAGGGCCGGAGAAGGAAATGCCCATGGCAATCTCGGGAATGCTTATTACGCTCTCGGCGACTACCAACAAGCAATAGAGTTCCAAAAGAAACTTCTTAGCATTGCCAAGGCCGTCGGCGACAGGACCGGGAAAGGGCTTGCCTATTGCAATCTCGGCATTGCTTATCTCTCTCTCGGCGACTTCCAACGAGCAATAGAGTACCACGAGAAAGACCTTAGCATTGCCAAGGACGTCGGCGACAGAGTAGGAGAAGGACGTGCGTATAGCAATCTTGGCAATACTTATTACTCTCTCGGGGACTTCCAAAGAGCATTAGAGTACCACGAGAAACACCTTAGCATTGTTAAGGACGTCGGCGACAGGGCCGGAGAAGGACTTGCCTATGGCAATCTCGGTAATGCTTATCAAAACCTCGGCGACTTCCAACGAGCACTAGAGTACCACGAGAAAGACCTTAGCATTGCCAAGGACGTCGGCGTCAGGGTCGGAGAAGGACGTGCCTTTGGCAATCTAGGCTTGTCGTTTTTAAAATTAGGTTTTTTGAATGAAGCTTTAGCTCATTTTAGATCGAGCGTAGAAACTCTTAACACTATTAGAGCCAGTCGCATTTCAAAAGATGTCTGGAAAATAAGTTTTCGTAAGGTTTGTAAAACTGCCTACACCTATTTATGGCAAGTTCTTTTAATGCTTCAAAAGACGGACGAGGCTTTATACGCTGCTGAGCAAGGAAGGGCACAAGCCTTGCGAGACGCCTTGGAAATAAAATATGGCTTCCCATCATTTCCACACAGGTGCAATAATTCTGAAGAAGAGTTTACAAACACTTCAAGAAAAGTATCTACTTTGACAGCTTTTCTTGCAATACAAAATGAAACAATTACTTTATGGGTATTGGGAAAGGAAAGCAACGCTGTATTTAGGCAAGCAAAGTTAACAAGTGAAAGTGTACACGAAGATTCATTTGCTGCTCTTTTGGAAGCTGCTTTGAAAAAAATTGATGCTGGGGTCGATGTAAGATGCGAGAATCGGTCATTGGATGAGGTAAGCGACAATCCACAGAATCCAGCTCCCAGTGCTCGAGGCGATGATCGAATATTGGAGCCATCATACAGTAATACCGACTGGTTAAAGCCACTGTATGATGTTGTTATTGGTCCAATTGAAGACTTGCTTAATTGTGATGAACTTATTGTAGTCCCTGATGGTGCTTTGTCGTTAGCTCCATGGGCAGCCCTAAGTGAATCTTTAAGGATTCGAACTGTTCCCTCACTTGCAATTTTGAAACTGATCACTAATTCTTCGACTGATCACCATACTAAAGATGGAATCCTGCTTGTTGGAGATCCAAGTCTGGAGAAAGTTACAAATAAACGGGGTAAGCCCATTCACAAGCAACTTAATTACGCAAAAAAGGAAGTGGAAATGATTGGAGAAATTCTAAACTGCCAAACCCTTACAGGGGAAGCTGCAACCAAACAGGAGGTGCTTAAAGGAATGGAGTCAGTCGCTTTAGTTCACATTGCAGCTCACGGAAGAAAGGAAACTGGTGAAATTGCCTTGGCTCCAAACCCCGGGTGGGAATCAAAGAATCCTACCCCTATGGAAGAGGATTATATTTTGAAGATGTCTGATATACAAGCTATTGAGTTGACAGCGAGGCTGGTTGTTCTCAGTTGTTGCCATAGTGGTAAAGGAGAAGTTAACTCCGAGGGCGTCGTCGGTATGGCGCGGGCTTTCTTGTTTGCTGGTGCTCGTTCTGTGCTAGTGTCACTCTGGGCAATCGATGACGAAGCCACAATGGAGTTTATGAAAAGTTTCTACCAACACCTGAGAGCTGCCGAAAGTGCTAGCTATGCTCTTCAGAAGGCCATGAAATGTCTCCGGGACTCGGAAAACTTTTCTGCCCCTAAGTACTGGGCTCCATTTGTGCTGATTGGCGATGACGTTACAATTCAATTTGACGAAAATCATTGAAGAAGTAAGTAAAAAATTACATTTTTCTTGCTTTGTATTTTTTAAGGTGTTAACAGCAAAATTTAAAGATTGCAAAATTAAGGAAATTACTGACAAAAAAAATGCATAGAATGGAAAAACACTTCAACAATGTTGACGATTATGTCACAGCGATCTCTTGGTCTGGGTTCCAGCCACCAAGTGTACCGAATGTTACAACAAACGTTGGAAAGATTTCAGTGAACGTTTCCGAATTTTAGGCCATACAAAAACTTTTCCTTACTTTTTTCTTACCGAAAGCCTATAGGGTAAAGAAAATTCTGTTAAATTAAGCCCTCTGAACGTCTCTAAAATGGCTACAAAGCTTCCAAACCTTTTCAAAAGCATTGCTATCGCAATGACCCACGGCATTGCCAGTCGTCAAGAGTTCACTTATAGATAGATCTGAAATGGGAATTGAAAACTAGAAAACTTCTTTCAGATTAAGGACTTTCGACTTATCCTTGTGTTGAAAAAATGGTTTGGAATAGCTTATGGAACAAATAATAATAATATTATCTATTGCTTTTATTGCACTTTTTCACATTCAAAGATATGATCAAATGGGCATAACACTCCAATAAAACTGAAACAAAAGTCATATTACATACTTTCTATATACTAAAGCTTAATCATTTGTTACATTTCCTTCCTAATAGGTAATTTAGCATAACTCATACCAAATAAGAAGTAAAAAGAGAAGATAAAAGTAGAAAATAAAAACCTACGATAGATCAAGACAGGTCGCTATAGGCCTCTTTAAAATAGTGCGTCTTAATGAGTCTCTTAAACTTATCAAAATCAAACTCTTTCCTAATATAGTCCAATATAATATAATAATGATGATGATGATAATGTCGATGACGACGATGACGACGACGACGATGACGATGATGATGATGGTGATGATGACGATGACGATAATTTTGAAGCATATATTGATAATAATGTTAATAAAGGCAAACGAGATTTTTATCCCCAAATAAAGGTTACATTTTCAAATGTTAATAAGGAGGCCTGGATCATGGTTTGGATTGGAAACAATGTTCATGTTTGTTTTGGCTAAATCCATGAAACTTGTTGTTTAGCGAAAATGACCAGCAAATGTTACCTAAAGTGATCAAAGTGTGTTAATGCATCAAATGTGTCTTTATTTTTCAGGGTCGCACGAAGTGTTTGATATCAAAGAAACTATGCGTGTGTGTAACACAAAAAGGACTTTGCTTCCCTGTGAGCAGAGGTTTCTTTCTGATGTGGCATTTGGCGTATATGAAGTGGATGGTGTCGCTTGGCAGTTGTGCAGTTGTCTTTTTTTTCCTTTTTACACCCCGAAATGTGACAATGTTCTTTGTTAGTGTTTTTTGTTTTGATAACTTTGAAAGAAAGTTCAGATTTCACACATATCGAAAATGGCATGCAATATACTATAGAGAACTACGGGGTTAGTAAGCCCTTATTGTAGCCCTAACTTTTGTACGTAACAATTAATGAATGAGGCTGAGTATCTTATGAAGAATTATGGAGATCGAGGAGGGTGTTATCCGTCGAGGCCGTAGGCCGAGGATAACACCCTCCGAGATCTCCATAATTCTTCATATGATACGAAAGCCGAATTCAATAATTGTTTCATTATTCATTCAAAATAATTCCTAGTTTAAAAACATGGCTAAAACATGCTTACCTCCATCGATCCATCGATGTTAAGCTCCGCAAGTATTCTCCAAATAGCAGATCTCGCCCTTCGAGTTGTCTTCTTGCTGTTCTTGCCATGTTTTTAGCTATTTTTTCGCCTAGTTCTTACTCTTAAAACGAGTGAAATGTCCGCCATTTTTCAAGTTCACAACCAAAACAACTCAACCTCGTCCCTAGGTCTTCTTGGTTAACGGTGCATTAACCTGCACGAACGCTGCATTTTTGACGTCATTTCCTCGCTAAACACAAAATTCTTCCAAATTTGGTCATCAGTAACTGGTTATCGTGAATTAAACGTGTGGTTTTAGCCAATCAGAATCGGAGAAATATTTTGAATGAATAATAAATTATATTCATAACTCTTATATTATCTTATACTTTCCCCAACTTTTGTTTTATTATATTAATAACTCTTATCTTATACTTTTTAGCAACATATTTATATGTTATTTGAAAGATAACTGATTGTACTAGTGTTCTGTAAGAATAGTTAAGTTTCCTTTCAGACTGATGGAGGTGCCATCAAACTCCATGTCATAATAGTAAGAAGAGTTTGCAAAGATCATCCCTTGCATCCTTCCAGTATGATATAGTTTCCATGTCTTTATTTTAAGTATGTTGAAGCACAATTGGGTAGTGTCGTCTGCGTAGAGGCGTAGTGACAAGAAGGTGACGGATTAGTTAATGTCATTCCTAAAGATGCTAAACAATAAGGGACTGAGACGACTTCCCTAAGGGACACCAAAGCGTAGAGATGACCGGTTAGAGCATGTGTCATTGCATATTACCCTTTGTTTGCTGTCATGCAAATATGATCTTATAACTTAAAGGGCTGGCATTTGTACGCCATATGCCTTTAATTTTGCTAGTGGTAAATTATGGCAAATCAGTCGAAAGCGTTGATCGATCCATGGCAGCTACGCCAACGTCTTTCTTTTCGTCAAGAGCGCGTCTCCAATCATCTGCCAATTTAATCAAGACTATAGCGCAAGAGCGTCCCTTGAGAAAGCATGACATATTAGGTGAGAAAGTTTGTCCAAAGGAAGTGTACAGTTGATTAAACATCACTTTTTCCAACAGTTTGAAGATTTTAGGGAGGAAACTCACAGGTCGGCAATTGTTTTTGTCCGTCGTTTCATCCTTTTGTGGATAGAGGTGACATTACTCATTGCACAGAGTATTTGCTCAACCGTATCTGACCAACCTTTGTTATTTTGGCTGCTTTTGATTGTCATTTTTCAAACCAATATGATTTTGAAAGGAGAAATTGCAAACTTACAAATCCTTTTGAAACTAAATACTCCGGGACAATCACTGTTTTATGTGGGGGGAGCGCGCGTAAACCACTGTTGCAGGCACTTTTTAAGCATTACTGGCTTTCAGAAATTATTGGAACAAGGCAGAATTAAGCATATAATTAAAAAAGAATTTTTTAAAGAAATAATTTATTCCCTCCCCCATTTTTATGTTTTTGTAATTTGCTGCGTTTGATCTTAGAGCGTATGATTTGTAAAAGTTCAGGTTTTACATTTCACATACAGCCTCCCCCGATTTCCCAAACTTTTACTCCATGGACATGTTAAATGATTTGACGTTTATTTGTTCGTGTGAGAAGCGTAAGGTTTGTCGCGTTCGTCTCATTAATGTACAATGAGAAAACAGGAAAGTTGTGAACAGACTATTGGTGTGTTTATTGTGCTATATATTCAGTTTTATATATTGTCTGCAGTATTTTATTCAAACGTAACTGAGTTTGTTTAGCAAGAGGTCATGACTGTTTGCGGCTTGGTTTAGAAGTGTTCCATATGATTGATTGCGAAATATTCCGTCCTTGCTCATATAAACATATCTATGTTTGTTTGTTTTTTTTTAATTTTTGCCTGTTTATATAACAAGCAAGTTGGTGTGATGTCTAGTCGACTTTACCGACATAATAAAATGTAGATGTGAAGCCAATTCAGTGGCAAAAAAGTGACGAATTTACTCGGTATGGATTAACAAATAGGCTGATTTAGCAACAGAACGTGAACGTCAGTTGACGACGGCGCGCGCAAATCAAACAACTGGCTTGACCAATAACAGAGCGGCAAATTGAGCACCGGAGGCGAGTTTAGTCTTTTCCCGCGCGCTTTCCCGTCGTCAACTGGCGAGGATACACTGTAATCAGGTTTCATTTTATCCTTCAAGTTTGGAATGAAATTAACCACAATGTATAGTTCCAAGCAAGGCTTAAAAAGTCCTGGTAATAATGTTTGAATATTAGGCATTTTTTAAAAAATAAATAAATAAAATTAATTACAGTGGAACTTCGATATAAGGAAGGGCCAAGTAACTGGCAAAATATGTTCGTTATAACAAGGTTCGTTAACTTATATCGAGATTCTTTTTCGTATTGCTTTATATTTTACTATTACTGGAGTAAAAAAAAAGTTGTTAGACCGAGGACTTCCTTATAGAGGTTCCACTGTAACATACATTTTCATATATTTAAATAGTATCTTCGTTGGAATAAGAATCGTCCAGCATCTAAATTTATTATTGGTCCGTTTCGACCCATCAGTCAGATTCGTGGTAAGCCTCACAACGCCTATCTTTACAAAACCGCACTTAGTCCTAGACTTCTGCGTTTTCAAACCAGCAAGGCTGTGTAGCATTTGCAACGATGCGGAAGTCTTTTTTGATGAAGGTTCTCGATTAAATCTGAAGACTACTCCACGATGGAACTACGGTTTCTTAAAACGAATTATATCGGCTGATGATGTGGTCCCTGACGCATTTCGATGACACACTAGACAAAATTAAAGGGTTTACAGGAACCTACAGTGTAATATCATGATCTGTAAACTTCTAGTGGTGGATCCAGCATGTGCAATCTCCGCGGGCCCTGACCAAGCATATTCGTGACCAGGCTTTTAGAGCAATTTTACTTGGCCCCGTGAAACAGTTAATAACCACTAGTATACAATAACTGCAAATACACAAAAGAGGACAATATTAAGAGCAGCTTTCCGTAAATATCCTCTCACGGTCGGCACAAGTTCAAAATTTGATTTCGCACATTTTAGGCTCATCGATAACCCTTAATGATAAATGAAACATGCTCTAGTTAGTTTTCCTAACTAACGTGTTCTTTTGTTAAAATTCGAGAAAACTCATTTTGCCCGTTCGGAGCTCAAAATACACTTTCGGTAAAGCGAAACTTTACACAGATTTCATTGACTCGTACATCAAACTACAACTACAGCTTGGCAGTCTTTGAAGAACACTAATAGTTTTTATGACCCTTTCTTCATTAAGAGAACATAAAAGGATGACAAAGATAAATTCTGTATCGCAAGTTGGCCCAATTGGTCCAGTCCGGAATTCGGCACGGAATTACCTTGCAGAGTATAATTAACAAGCATACAATATTCAGTAGAATTAATTAACAATTATTCCTCGAGCCCGAATGGGCTCTGAGTTAATAGCCCACGAGGTCGAAGGCCGAATGGGCTATTGACTCAGAGGCCATGAGGGAGAGAGGAATAATTGTTTTAGTAAAATCTGCTTGTTTACTATCTAGTGGTGGGTCTAAGAAAGGGATTCCGGCCCCCTTCTTATGTCTAAGTCAAATCAAGCGCCGCAGGGCTAAGCAAAAGTCTTAATAAGTTCGCCCGAATCCCCCGTCACTCAGAGTCTGGGTGGTCGGGCCCCTGACTAACTTGAAGGCATAGATCCACCAACTGCTACTCAATTTACTCTAGGTAAAGTAGTGTAGTAGGTAAAGATTAAGTCCATTATGTCTTCATATATACTTTGGCATCTAAATAGACTCTCTGACGTTTTTTTTCAAGTTTTCACAAAGACCAGTAAGTGAATATTTATTGACAACGCTGGAAAAAGCGCCTTAAAATTAGAAAACCTATCAAGTTTAAAGATGATACGTTAAAAGCGAGGTAAGATATTACTCCACAAGGTCGCGTCATTTTACAGAGGTTTGTATGGTGGGGGGAGGGACGAATTTACCCCCCACCATGCAAACGTCTGTAAAATTCGGCGGCAGTCAAAAGTTGAAAAAATCGTGGAAGGGTCTGTTACAATAGAAGATAATATATAAAGGCTAATCCGAACGGCCTCCACGATCTGAACAAGTTGTGTGGGGCTTCACTCAGTGAAGTAGCATAGCAGATACAAATTAAGCCCATCATGCCTGCGTGTGTACATTGGTATCTAAATTGCAATAAAATATAAAACATATCGTGCGGTCTAAATGACCACCACGATCTAACCAAGCTGAACGGGGCTTCACTTAGTGAAGTAGTAAAGTACGTGAACACTAAGCCCATTATATCTGCGTGTGTACGTTCGCATCTAAATTACAAATAAAATATAAAACATAATGTTCAATCCGAATGGCCTCCACGATCTGAACGAGCTGTGCGGGACTTCGTCAGTGAAGGGCAAGAGCCTCGGACCTAGAATGCAAAGCACAGATACTGATCTCAAAATTCGTAAAGCCCTAGCAACGATAGCCCTGCACGACATGACGAAGATCTGGCAATCAAATCTCACAAGGAACTTGAGGCAAGGACGGATCTCGGCTGCTGTTGGGGCTATATTTTTGCTCTGAAATGAACCAATCGATGAACACCTTCTTATTCTAGAAGCCAGCCAATAGAATCGACCTTTGAACCCCCCACCTCGTTATAGACATACCATTGTAATGAATTCATAAGACCACTAAAGATATTATCCAGTGAGTTCACCATCAGTCAAGGTAACACGAATCTGGTATAGGTTACTTTAATCAGAGTTGAAAGCTTTATAAGCACAAACTAACATTTTACCAATTTGATATGACTCACTTAATTGCCGTTGGCCTCTGTGCCGGCTAGTTTCTGCTAAACTTAAAAAGCTGTTCGTGCATACGATTAATTGCCTCAACAATGCTCCATATCCATATTTATAAGCGGCGTAAAAGGCCCCTCAACTTACGATTAGGCCTGCTCGCTTAATTTCCATTCATGTCTCTGCTGTTCACAATCGTTTCTAGCGGTTTCTAAAACAGAAACACGTTTTCAACATGAACTTCGCTATGTAGTAAACACGAGCAAGTAAACTATGATTTGTCACATCTTCACGGATATCCTTATATTGGACAAAGCTGTTACTGCTCTAAATCTCCATGTTTTACAAACATAAAACATCTTAAACTAGCTTGTTTGCATTTTTGACGTAACCGTTTCCCATATTGAAACCCTCACTTAAATATTCATTACCTGCCATAAATTATATTCCAAACACTAATCCCGTTCTCTTTATTACTAGAAAATGATCGTTCTTTACGATACACAATTCCATACCAACTGCCCCTTTACTTTTCCAAGAGAAGCCTGTACGTACTGTATGGAAAAAAAAGCCCCGCTCTGTCATAATTCACACATCATCTTCATCATAGTCTCTTTCGTTAATCAAGGGCGTCATAAAAAACCGGGTTATGAATAGACCAGAGTCACGCAAACCTTCAAATATGTCGTCACGCCCAAGCCCAATACGTGGTTTGACCTTGGTGCCGTTGATAAAGAGCCTCTTGGCCGTGACGGTCACGTAAGGCGGCCCACTCGCCAAGCGGCCTTGGAACGTGATCTGTGATATAGAAAGGAACGTTGGTTAGTAACGGAGAATCAGAAACGAACCTACTACATAGAAGAGACACTGAATTATTCAACAAAACGGGATTTCATTACAGTGAATTCAAACCGACTATCAAAATAGAATTTGAGTGCCATGTATAAGGTAACTCTTCGCTTGGGGGCGTTGTTTAATGGGTTTAGGGTCACTCTATGTGAAATATTGTCAATATAATATCGAATTTTACCCTCTTTCACCACCGGTCAGTCAACTACATAGCTTAGAGGCAGAGCACCCCAACGTTCCATCCGATAACATGGAGGGCCATGGATCCTTTCTTTTCGATAAGGCTCTTAAAAAGCAATTTCCTTTCTGAAAATGCCTGTGTAACACTTTTTGGAAATATGGAGTGATTTAGAGCATTTTTACCCACATGACCAGCATCTATGCAAATTAATTGCAACAAAAGAAAGCGGTAAGGCTTCCTCAGGATTCGCTTGGAACACCAACATAGCCTCCTTTTCATTGTTTTGGAACACCATGTCTGCTGTGACATCACATGAAAACGCCCTACATGACCCTTCAAGCAAGTCACTTGCAGTGCACATGAATTGATAGTTCTAAAACCATAACGTAAAAAAAGAATTGCTTTTCTTGAAATTCCAAACATCAGCTTGTCGTTCAATTTCATGAACAATATTCTACCAATACAACATGATCCATGACCGTAAAATGTAAAAAGAATTTTACACCGTAAAAATAGACGGGAAAAATACATAAGTACTCTTAAAATTTCGCTGTTCCCTGAGTTCTTTCAAAGATTTAAATTTTTCGCTTGCTCGAGGTGAAGTTCCTGACTTTTCCCTGACCTTGAAATTTTTCCCCTGACCATTTACTGACCTGTGGCAACCATGTAAAAAATAAGACAAGCCCTAATTATATCAAACCTGTGTATTCTCTTGCAATGTGACCATGGTATGGTAGAATCGGTGTGTGACAGTCACTCTAACTACTTCCTCGTGCTGTGATGCTGCATCAGTAGTCATCTTTACCCCAACAGAAAAGGTGTACCTGTCATACGTTCTTAAATGACACGGTCCTATAGCCTTTCGTAACCACCAGCGTGCTTCCGTGAACCTGAAAGAAGGTAGTAAAGTCACTTTTTATGGTTCTCTTGAACTAGATTTTTACAAACGCAAAGGAGCTGCCATGGTTGTTCTATCTCCAGTAGCCAACCTCGACAGCAATACGTTAAGGCCATTATTTTTTCTTTCTTGTTTTTCTATTTCATGTGTTTCTATGAAAGAACTTGAATAAATATTTTTGCTATTATAAGATTCAAAAGTTATCGTATGACCTGATCAACTAAGTTTAAACTCGCCCCATAAATCGAACAATTCTGGATACACAACAGCGCAGAATTTCCTTTACCGCGCAGGTCTAGCGAATGGTGTGAAGTTTACTACAAAAAAAGGAACGATTTTCTCTTATGCGAGTACGTTGATCCATTTATTTAATTCTTAATATTAGGAAAGAACTGTTGCTTACCATATGCAATTCACAATACCGAAGGCATAATACTAATTCACTGCTTACTCTAGAACAGCTCATGAAAGGGAACGAAAAAGCAAAGTTTCTTTGAAAGATCCCAGGAACCAAGTATGTATACATATAAGTTTCAATTTGCCCCTATACCTGTCTCCACCTCTATTCTCCTCTTCTCCAAGAAGGCATTTAGAGAAGGCTGCAAAAACCGGGGGAGGTAAGTGACCAAGGGACGAAAGCGATTTTCTACAGAGCTCAACTTAACATCAGCTACAATTCCAGTCCAGTTGACAGACTCGCCTTGAAATTCATTGCATCTTATCTGTACTGCTGCGATATTGACTTCACCTCCCTTAGTCATGCGGACACAGGTATTGTTGTACTCTTTCCATGACAGGACTTTGGTCGGGCCATATATCGAAGGGACAAAATTGATGTAAACAACGGGAATCAAAAGGCTAACAACCACCGAACCCGTTAAGATTATGATTAGTTTTTTCCTGCGCTCGAGTTTCTCTCCATAAGGAACCTCTAGCTTGGAGTAGTAAAACATAGCTGATGAAAACGCTACAACTGCAGCTGTGACCGCAAGCTTGAATACCAGATCAAGCGTCATAAACCACTACACGAAATACGTCACAGACAGGCCAACAGTGAACAGAATCAGTAAAGGTAGCGTGGTCACAAAAATTACCCACCCCAGGGTGGCGCGGAGCAGGCTGCTCCAGGTCATCAAGTGAAACAATTCGGTAAAAAGCTGCCACCATAGCAGACACAACAAATAAGGAATAAGTACTTTATATATTCCACGCCAAGAGTGACGACCCGCCATAATGAGAAGCAGGACAAAAATTACCACGTGGAGAATGGATGGAAGACTGATGTCAAATTCCAGTCCATAGCGAAGGGGCACTGCGGAGAAGAAAAAAAAGAAGATTACAAAGTGCACGCAAGTAATGAAGGTAGCTCCGAAGCGCTTGAGAGCAGTTGCCTCCCACCAATTAGGCCTGGGTTCAAATCCTGGCGTCGTCGCCATATGTGGGTTAAGTTTATTTTTTGTTCTCTTCTTAGCTCCGAGGAGTTTTCGACTGGAAACTCCGGTTTTGTCCTGTCTTCAAATACATTTCCAAATATAATACTTCCATTACGTGGAACGAGCGGACACGTTTAAACGAGTTGTTAGGACCTTCTAGGTGGGCTTCATTGGTAAAAAAAAATACAATTACAATTACAGACAATTGACTTTCCGAGGACAGGAATTCGTGAATTGGCTCTGGTGGAGGGCTAACTTTAGAGACGTTAGCACTTGAACCCCTTAACTTTATCAAATGAATTGACGGAACTAAGCTTTTTAATTAGGGTATGGAAAGGGGACTCGCCACATCCCGCATCCTCGCCCCTTTTCTTGCTAACCAGAACTTCATTTTTTTTCCAATCCGCACATGGCCCAGAAGTTTGGTTTTGGTGTCTGCTTTAGAAGATTCAGACACAGAGGGATATACAATACAACAATACAATACCCTTTATTTAACGTGGTCAATGTGCTTAGCTAATTAGCTACTGTACAGACATGCCACGAAAAATAAATAAATAAACTAGAAATTATAATAGAAAGAGAAGATTTCTCATAAAAACCTATATAAAAAATATATATATACAGTTAAAAATTATTAAAACTACGAGTAGATCACGAGATTAAACTTTGCAATTCACGTAACGAAGATTTTGGCAGTAAATATAGGATTAACGCTTTTCGTGTTTCCACAAAGTAAAAGTATTGAACAACAATGAAAATTTTGCAGAGATATGACTTTACCTTACCAACAAAAATTGGGTAGCACAGGAACGCCAGTCCTCGCACATTCCCCAAACTACACAGTCCGGTGGTTAGCAACTTGAGGAGAATTGTGTACAGTGCAAAGTCATCGTATTTATCCGGCAATCCTCTGAAAGAAGAAACTAGTAACCATATGGACTCATTAGATGGAGTGGTCTATAACTGCATAAGCTAAGGAAAAGCGCTCTCCAAGCATGCAGTCAACAAGTTACATAACACAAAGGACTGTTTTTAGGTTCCCCGATGGACACTGGGCCACAAATTCTAAGTGGTAGTCCAACCAAAGCAGAGACAATTCCTTCTTCCTCAGTTATTGCGCTCGACGCCAGGAGAACGCAACATAAACTGAACGCGAGAAGCCTGGGCACAAGCATTTAGCAGAAAGAATCTCGATTCTTTGGTTCGTTCAGGTTCCGGAAAAACGTCATAGACTCCATGGGCAAGGAGCGCGCGCATGTCTTTTCTTCCACGTGCAGCTTTACTCGTTTTCTTTGTCTGCACTGTTCATTTTCTTCGTTAGCTCCTCGTCAGGTTCTGCTCTACTCGGTAAGTTTAAACTCAATAATTTTTGGAAGTAAATGCAATGTGTTTTTAAGATTTCGTACGTCTAATAGAACGAAGCTTGATCAAGAACTCGTTTACTATTCTGACGCGTACAGAAAGTGCGTTATTCTATCTACAACATTCGAACTCACTTACTAATCCCTAATTACTGCTAGTTTAATGACCCTAACTATTTGTCCGTTGCTTGGTATCAAACTTGCAACTTGACGCTCCACAGAACAGCACCTGATTCATCCCAAGTCATCTCTTCAGTATCGTTTGCAAGCGGTCACGGGAGACTTGCAGACCACCTCGACAAAGGACAAGACGGAAAGGAGGAAGAGAGAAAGGAAAGACTACCCTTCTCCCGTATTTCTTTCTTCCCATCTCCTCCGCGTGCAGCTCATACGCACTTCCCTCATTTGTATTAATAAAAAGAGACAAGGATGAAAAGACTGGGGAGAAGTAAGGGCCAGTACTCAGCTACAGCTGAGCTAACCCTGCCGCAATAGGAATTCTGAACATTACATTCGCATGTGGGCCCGGCGGGGGTAAGCACTCAACAAAGTTTTATACGGGGAGGCTTTGCCCGGAGGTCCACACCTCTCCGTTTAGTATACCATTTTCAACAGAAAAGGTACCCCTTTCGTATACCTTTTATTGACAAATGGTATCCCTTTTGCATACCTTATAAGTTTCAGTGAACGCTGCAGCCCTTTTCGGTTTTTTTTGTAGGTCATAATGACAGATTTCCCAACCTTTTGAAATACTTCAGCAAGTGAAATCCCTACTCTTTCATATACAAAAATGTACCTAAGGCCCAAGAAAGGTACCCCTTTCTGACAGAGCCTCCTCTTATCGACCATTATAGGGAGTATCCCCCTTGCCTAAGCAGGCGGGTAGCTACCTGTGCGTACATGAGAAACATCCACAACACAAACTATCATGAGAGATGGCAAGCATTTACCTGTAAAGAACAAAGCTACCAAACTCAGTTCAGAACACGGTATCCAGATTTTGTCACAAAGTGGAAACACAGCCACTGTTACCAACAAAACAATGAAGAAGGAAATGTATGGAGTCACAGAGTTCCACATGAACTTATTCTCGGCTTCACTGCTGTTCAGTCGAAGGTCAAACCTAGTAAGATATAACAATTTTACACAGCATTTTAAAGTCACGCAATAGTTTTTGTTTGTTCCTTACAAATACACTAAAGAAGGCTATGCTCTAGCTGAAAGGAGGACGCTGAACTTTGGGAGAGGCAGAACAAGGGGACTATATTTTTAAGTGCTTCTGCAAACCCGCTTTTACCCCAATTGCACATCCCCCCTTCTTACAGAAGACAAGATCAGCCTTAGCTGCAGAGGGAAGCTATTTTTGGAGGGGTGTAAAAAGAGACCAGGTTTTAAAGAGCCTATGCAAACACCCTTCTTACCCTATTTGCACTCCCCCATCCTAATCACAGTAGACAGGGTCAGCCTTAGCTGCAGAGGGAACCTACTTCGGGAGGGGCAAAGTAAGGATACCCAGTTCTAGAGTTCCCATGAATCTACCTTTTCAACCCAGCAACACTTCCCCCCACATCTTACATCAGACGGGGTCAACCTGAGCTGCAGAGGGAAACTATTTTGGAAGGGGCGAAGTAAGAATACCCAGTTCTAGAGTTCACCCCAGCAACACTTCCCCCTGCACCTTACATCAGACAGGGTCAGCCTTAGCTGCAGAGGGAAATTAATTTGGTAGTGGCCTTAGTTGGGCCTTATATTTTTGGGTTTCCCTTGCACCCACACTTCTATCACCAGATACACCCCCCCCCCCCCCAATCCCTAGGGTAACTGGCTGTTCACAATTTTCTATTCCAGCTGAAACAAGGCAATAGTTAATTTTTATATTAATTTTTATTTATTTATTTTTTATACTTCATCCCAAAATAGCTATTGACTTCCATGGCTACCAAAACCATTCTGTTACTGACTATATAGCTGGGCTTAAGCCTTGGGTGGCCTAAACCATTATGCATTACTATCTCAGAGAGGCAGGGGGGGGAACTCCCTTAAGCTTTATAGGAATATTCAGCCCCATAGGGTACAGTTTTTGAGCCCCTTTTGGTCTAAAATTTTAAATCAAGTAAGGTAAGGTCTTGGATTGAATTTGACTTTTTTTCAATTAACCTAAGAGAGCTGTTCTGAGGTCCACAATTCTGCAGGCAAAATCAAAGATTTTAATTTGACTAGGGTTAGAGTTTGAGAGGACATGCTGCACAACCCCACCAAATTTTCAAGGAGTATACCCGCCTATTGCCATAAGCAAAAATTAATAAACAGATTACATACTTTTTCATTAGCTCTGACACACTTCTCAGTTGTCTCAAGGCTTCCCTTCCATAAAACACTTGGAGAGAAAACACGACCAGTGACAAAAAGCAGATGTAGAAAATAATCAAGGGAATTATAAACCAGAGGAAGTCTGCAGTCAGTTGGCTGTAAACGTACAGTAAAACTAGCATTTGGATTTGGGAGGTTGGAATCAAGGACTTCAAGAAGGTGGATCCTTTCTTAGAAATCTTTACAAGGATGAAGTGCTTTGCAGATTCCAGGGACTGATCTGGATATTTCATGACCTTGTTATACAAAAGAAAACATCTAAATCAAGTTTGGCAACAAATCAAAATTCATATATAGTGCATGTCAGGACATTTTAGAGAGGTATTGATAGCTCATATGTGGGCAGTTCTCCAAACAATGTTTCACTTCATCAATCCCCTAAAGTCAAAAGTCCAAGCTCAAATAAACACAGTCAGGTAGATTTTGTGGTTCAATTTTATCCTTAGTTTAAATTTATTTTCTTTTATTTTTTGGGTGTGGTAATGTATGGTAATGAGTTTGATCAACAAAAATTAAACCAAGGATTAAAAAATTGAAGCACAACATAGACAACATTTCTTCTTGACATCGAATGTCAGCACCTCCCTAGTTGATGACATAAATCAGTGTATCTTTTTTATTCATTTAATTTTACTGTTTTCAGCACAGCCAACTCTTGATAATATGTCAAGTGAGGTGATATAAAATCCCTTATTTATCTACCAAACCTGAGAGGTTGACCACACCATGGTACCAATGTGCTTATTACTCATTTTTAATTTGCCTATTATACGATTCCCTTTAATTGGATGAAGGGAGTAGCTATTGGCATGATTGCTGTACCAACTATTATTCGCCTATTATACGATTCCCTTTAATTGGATGAAGGGAGTAGCTATTGGTATGATTGCTGTACCAACTATTATTCGCCTATTATACGATTCCCTTTAATTGGATGAAGGGAGTAGCTATTGGCATGATTGCTGTACCAACTGGCTTTGCTGCAAAACTTTTATTCAAATAATACAAATAAAGCTGTCGTACCAGCTCTCTACAAAATTTCATCAAATATTAATTTTCATAATGAATTTTTTCCCCAGCAGGTTGATTGTAAATAGGATTTTAATTGAGGTTTTGTAATTAATAAAGATCTTTATTATTTTTTCCCTTTTCTTTTTTAACAAATAATTTACTGTTATTTAAGAATAGTTCATACACTGTATATACTGTGATGGTCATCTTTCTTCCGAGAAAAAAGTGTGCATAATTATAATGCAGGTTTGAAAGGAACCAAAACAGAGCCGAAGATCAAATTCAGATGGTAGACAAAATTCTTCTTGATGGGATCTTGTAGGGGAGGGACCCAAGAGCATCTTGAGATGTGGGGGGGGGGGGGGGGGGAGGAGGGTTAAACAAATGGGGTTTTTATTTTAGGGAGCACCAAAAGAAATATTCAAATTTTATACCTGAGCCTAGTCTTAAAATTGTAACCCAGTTTTATAGCTTTAAAAAGAGTGAACAGGTTGAATACTGCAACCTTTTTCTTTTTCTAACATAGTGGACAGTTTTTACTTAGTACACAGTGCTTTATCTTTTTCAGTACAGAGGCCTTTTTGAATTTATCCATGTCCTCCTTAATTACTCAGCAACGTTACTACTTCAGGCACTTCCCCTCTGGCATATACCATTACTGTGTCCTTTAGTTCAGCCAGAGTGAACTTATCTTTTTTGCTAACAGTCAAAGCATTGATCAGCAAGCTCATCAGTCCGACTTCCTCGCTCATTTCTTTCTTCTCCTTTTCAGGACTGCTATTTGCTCCTCGGGTATCTGTTTCCTTTTCATTAAATAAACAATATTCATACTGGACCTAGTTGTTTAAAGGCTGATTAGCACAAACTTGGTGTTCAAATTAAATTATCTGGGTTTCTTTTTCTTTTTTTCTGAAAGTATTTTCTTACATAATTTTCTCTATTTTTTTAGAGTAGCCAATCATCAACTTGAAGACAAAAAGAAGTAAACTAAATTTGTTTTTAAAGCTTTCATACCTGGACAAAAATTTCACCCTAACCCTGGTTTATCTTTTAACCCAGCTTTGAACAACCTCGCCCTGGATGCTAAACAGGCATTATTTTAAGGTCATTATCTTAGGAGCTAGGGTCTATTAAAAGGGTACAAAATTTAAAATTTTTCAAAGAGTATTAAAAATTTATTTCTCTTTTATTGTCACTACAAAAGTTGTGTCTACATGTATATCCTTATAGTCAGATCTATCTCCTTTCATTTAATATATTTTCACCACCATGTATATTGACAAATTGGTCAAGCTGTTGCTCATAGACCTGTACCAAGGATTTTTATAACATAGCGCGCGTGCTTGCCCTATATAAGTCCTATTGAGCCGCTATGAACAAAATCTTTATTTACGCACGCCCGTGCGTAAATAAGATGACGTGTACTGTTCAGCTGTGTTTTTCGTCCCTTTTCCTAAGTACCCAAAAATCGACGGCAATGATAAAAAACTTTCTAGACTTTTTTGGAATTTAGCTTCGTTCTAGCCACTCAAAGCAACAGCAAAAGCCGTGACATGTTTCGCAAATAATAGAGCCTGCATGATTCGTTGAAACTTGAAAGTCTGCCGTAAAGACTGACATTTACTTGAGAAAAGACCACAAATTGGTCTGTGTCGGAAAATATCCAATTTGTACAAAGTGTCCTCCGTTTTTAACGTTTGTTTTATATCCTACAAAACAAGTTAATTAAAAGTAAGCTCAACAGCAAAAAATTATACACTTTTGTTATCGCCGAACAATCCGACTGAAGCAGGAAAATTTCTCTTGCAATAACAAGACAAATGACACAAGGAGACATGAATTTATTACTCACAAAAACAACTTCTGCCGGGTCTTCTCAAGAAGCCGTAATGACCAGCCATTGTTCGTAAATGAATATAAGGCTAACGTAGGATGACAGTCGTCTTCGCTGAAAAACAAGTTTTCTGGATTTTGCCGAGCAAACATAAACATCTTTCAAGCAAATCCAAACCGTACTCCACGACTTCCGAACATGTGAGTATTTTCACTTCAGGCGGACTTTAAGACTCTTTTTCCTTTGTTTCTTTTTAGTTTTCATTGATAGTTAGCGAATAAATAAGCAAATTTTCTTTCTCAGTTTTCAGAAAGAATTTTCATTCAAACTAAACCATTGTGGCGTGTTTGTAATCAGCCAATAGAAGCGTTTGTTATTGTGTCGCGCGTTACGAGAATTTTGTAGTTAATCGAAAAGCAAGCATTTTTGACAGCTATGTTATAAAAGAATTTGCTCATGCTTTTAGCTGTGCGTATATCGAGTTATGGATGCACTTGGGAAGTTTGGAGAGCACTCAAGAAGGTAGAGTTGCACTCGGCTATCGCCTCGTGCAACTCTTACGCATCTTTCGTGCTCTCCAAACTTCCCGCGTGCATCCATAACTCGATATACGCACGCTAAGCATGAACAAATTCTTAATTTACAGTGAGCTGTTATGTGCATGGGTGTTAATTAAGGTTACAGGTGCCCACCAATTCCTCCTGACATTCCAAACTCAGTCATGTCCAAACCAAATGCAAGTAGCGGGATACTATATGCTAACTAATGATCCTCATACGCAGGGCTGTCAACCCTCCCGGATAATCCAGGAGACTCCAGATTTTGAGCCATTTCTCCCAGTCTCCAGATTAGAGTCTGAAATCTCCTGTATAATTGCTGAAGTTTGCCATTTCTTGTAGATTTGACTTTCTGACAACGAAATTTCAAATATTTTGCGTTGTTTGAGCTATCTTACTGTTATAAACATCGAACGTTTCCTCACAAACTCCGGTATGCCAAATGTTGTAATATAGGCAATAATGTGATTGATGGGAAGTAAACCAATTAGGTCAAATGTTACAATTCAAACAACATGTTTTTTGCGCGTTTTTTTTTCCCCAAATGACGTCACATCTATCATCCCTTCCCCGTCAATTCTCAAATATATTTGACGGCGTGAGAGGTGGACAGCACTGCATACGATCCAAAAAGTTAGCTTTCCATGCAGATGTTCTCAGGGGTTCATAACGCATTCCCAGGAACGCATGACAAACCCCCAAGAACTTCTGCGTGGGAGGCTACCAAAAATTGGGATATCATTTCCTTTTATAGTGCCCTAGCCATGGTCAAGTGGCGGTGCACAGGCATGATTTGACTAGACATTTCACTAATGGCAATAGGT
Organism: Porites lutea; assembly: GCF_958299795.1. Lineage (NCBI taxonomy): Eukaryota > Metazoa > Cnidaria > Anthozoa > Scleractinia > Poritidae > Porites > Porites lutea. The sequence goes on from NC_133204.1 coordinate 34,929,656, forward strand.
TCATTCCTGGTGATGCCATTTAATTGTAACCAACCTTCTGTTTTTCCTTTGCTCTTTTCATAGCCTCATCAATATCCTGTATAGCCACTTTGTCTTCGCCATCTTTCTTCACAGAATTATAAAGCTGCTGAATGGCATATCTAAGTCTTTTTTCCTCTTCTGCAATCTTCACACACCACTTGATATCATCTTCAGTCTCTGGTGTGATTCCCTGGCTCTCTTCCAGGCATTTAGCTAAAAGATCTGTAGCCTCCTTGTTCCTTCCCTGCCTTGAGATTGCAATTAAAATTTTCACTGCTTCTTCTTTTTGCTGTGAGTCTTTGGATGACAACATCTCTTTTGCCTCAGATACTTGTTCCTCCATGTTGTTATGGCTAGTATTTTGCAAAACATAGAAGGAGGATTATTTAAGTCTGGAAACTGCTTTTACACCATTTGATCATCACGCGATAAATCATTCACATATATTTTTGTAATCTGAAGCGAATAGCCCTCCCGCTGTCTGTGAAAGTGCAAATTAACAAAACTTACGCTCTGAAGAATTATCCCGCTCACAACACCAGGAATTTTTGTTTTGCTAGCTGAATTAATGAATAATGTAGGTTGCATTCAAGATCGAACAAAGTTTCGATAAATCGCCAATGTATTGTTTTTCCTCGCCATTAGAAATGGGGGAGCTGGGAAAGAGTTACCAGGTCCGGTCGCGGCTCCACCGCGGTCAAACGTCTGAGCATGCGCGAAGATTTGCTTGGTGATCGCTACATTCGATTTGGAAAATCTATACGCATGTGGCTACGTCTTCTTGCGGGCAAGAACAGAGAAATTTTCTTTGTATTTCAAGAAAGTTCACTGGCGATGAATAGGAAGAATAAGAAGAGCGTATAACAGGAAATGTAAGTATGAGTAAACTTGCCTTTGACAATCATAATATTCCCCAAGTGCTCTTATGCTCTTGTTGATCAAAATGGTGGCACACATTTGTGGCCGCTAAAAGTATAGCTCAAGTTTAAATAGTTTTAAATTGTTTAAGCTTTCTGTAATGCTTTATACTAACACTGGCTTGAACGTAATTTGAATGGTTGGTATTTTTATTTAATACAAACCATATCTTTTGGGCTCTGGTTCGTTCTGCAAAATAAAAAATTTAGTAAATTGTCCGGTTGTGTTTTTTTTTGCGATGAAACTGTTCTTTTATGACTGACGACCTTAATTTTAAGCTTGTTCTTACCTTTTCACATCAAATATATTATCTCGCTCAGGGTTTAAGTCTGTATTAATAATAAACAAAATGTATCGATAATGAATAATTATTTTAGATCTCATTCATAAAATTCAATGACCACATCACATGAATTTAGTAAACATAATCGAGCTCAAAAAAGATGTATGAACATCTATAGTGTCGGTGTTATTTATTGTTTTAGGCCAGGCACATTGTGAGGGGAAAAAGGTTTTTGTTTTAGCAGATGTTTAATAACCACACATAAGTTCAATAATCACAGCAGCATAAGATTATTTTTGACTGTTTGACATTGCAAATTGACCAGACATCAGTGTACATGCTGTCATTTCAACACTATTGCTTATTCTTCATGTTTGTTTACATTCATGACTAGGCTTCTGTTTTCATTACGCTGTCCATTCAATGCTCGCAGCTTGGTCTTAGTTTTACAGTTTAATTTACTAGCAATAGGGGGGGGGGGGGGGGTGGTAAATGAGGTCTCAGTTGTACAACCTTCTGTGTTGATTTAAACTGCCATGGTGTTTAATGATCTTGTATGCATCTTTAAGGTGGGCCAAATAATAGGAGTTAGAGATTATTGTGGGTTACTAGATGCTCATATAGCATTAAAAGGGAAGGTACTTGGTATCTACTGTAGTTTTGTTCTTGCTATAACAATCTGACAACTTATTATTTATTTGATTAAATCTATCTTATTTTTGTACAGAAAGTTAGGAAGGGGATGAATAGAAGACACAGAGTCTAGACCCTGAAGGAGAAGCAGATCCATGAGAAAAGGGTGCAAAATGAGAAGAAAGAATGGAAATGATGTACATAAAGAACACCTAATTTAACTGAAAAGACAAATAAAGGTTCCACTCAATTTTATTTGCAATTTTGTCTTCTTTCTTACAGTATTTTAGACTGTCTTTTAGAAAATCTTGTTAGCCAAGCAGTCTAACTGACCAGCCATCATTTGGAGATGGGCAGCTATCCTCTCAAGGCTTTGTTACCTGTTTATTAATATTATTTTTTCTGCTTTTTCTTAAAGTCTTCTTTCTTGATCTTTGATCACCTCTCTGGCTTAAACAAAGTGCATTATTATGGTCTAAGTGAAAAGTTAAATTCCATTTTTTCTCTTCTGTTTCAATCACAAATAGGACACCCCTTACTTCCATTTCTTTTTCTGACAACTGGAAACAGGGATGACTCCAACCAGTTTTTCGATGATCACTTGTAGTTAATTGCTTCCGACGAGCTTAAAATGCAAAGCACACTGCGTTTATATATAGCAAAATGTTGAAAGCCTTGGCTCACCTGATCAGGAGCTCAAAAGGTAATCAAGGAAATAGGTCATGCAGAGGGGAGGGGAGGGGAGGGGAGGGAAGAGCTGAAAAAAAACCATTAACCGAGAAAAAAATATTTCTGTACAGTTGTTCATCTGCTTATAAAATATCACTTAAAATGAGAGGACAATGAATTCAAATTGCTGAGAACAAAATTTTAGTAAAGTGTGGTTTACCATATTTTCTGATGTCTCTTTCGTTTGTTTTTGGAGTGAAGAGATTTATTAACTGCGTTGCTTCTGCATAATTATTGCACCATTTTGTCCGAGGTTTGTAGTCGGTAACGTTGTCAGGTTGTTCCTGCCCACCTCGTCAAATACTGCATACAGTCTCTCGAGGATTGGAATTTTAAATGGTTTTACTGTGTCCCGACGAAGACGGACAGGAGCAGCGTTTGTCCTTGGCAAGTATCGCGTTTCTATGCCTCAGGCAAGGCCATGATCCTTCAGCAGGTACCCCTTCTGCCCTCGATAAAACTTAATCAACACTCCGGAGCTGTTTTTGACTACAGTTTTCTCTTCCTGTTGGCTTCTCCCTTCGTGGACTCGTCACGCATTGGAACGGCGACATTCAGTAAACAAGGCTAAGCAAATGGCGACGACAAGCTTTCGCATGTCGGCTCTTTTAACACGAAGAACTTTTTTAGTGAAGGTCAAAACAATTTAGTGAACTCGGAGAATAATGAAAATTTATCTAACTATTAACTGTGAAAACAAAAACCTTCACTTTGAAGTATTTCGCTTAACTTTAGCGTATTTCTGACGATTGTTCAACTATACTTTGCTTGACACCGGTCTCTGCAATGGTTTCAATTAAAATTTCGCGCGGGAAATTTCCCCGGCCGGGACCGGATACGAGTGCATTGCGCATGCTCGTGCGTTTGACCGCGGTTAAGGTCGCGGCAGTAGCATGGAATCCGGAACGGAATCATGGAAACAGAAACGGAATACGGAATACGGAATCAAATATCAATGATAGAAAATTAAAAGATTTCACATTGCATAATTTAGTACAATCCAAAGAGAATTTGCTTTAGTTTTCTTGGCAGTTCCCTTGACATGCCTCAAATATATTGTTGTTATTGTGTCTTGATAAGGTTTGCCGTAGTGTGGGTTATTGCACTGCAAGGCCGATGAAAGTGATTTTACGAGTCATTTTTATTCACGGGTTTATGGGTTTAATAATACAGTTAAATATTATCTTTGTAGCTAAATGTCAAGAATAGAAGTAGTTGGCCTCAGACCACACCACGTGATTGTCCCGAAACTGAATACTCGACACCTCACCGACCCGTGACGTGACCACAGTTCCGGTGTTTTAGCAATAACTTTTTCGCCAAGCTGAATACTGATGGAACACTGGTGTACCTGTAATTGAGTTTGCGTTAACGTCCGTATTTTTGTTAAAGAGGCTTATTAAACATGGCTCATTATTTTGATGTAATCAGTTGCGGAATCAAGCAAATGAATGCACAATTCTATCTTCTCGTTGAACTCCACAATGCCATGGTTCTCTTGAGTAAGCTGTCTTGATAAATAAAACTGAACACTGTTGAAGACAACCCAGAAAAGACACTCAGGAAAAACTTGACGGCGACGCGAAACGAAGTCTGTCTCCATATAACTTACGTACCTTTTTCTTAAGGAACTAGTTTTTGTCATTGACGTTTGTCTCCCTTTTATTTGCTGTCCCATGAGAATTTGCATTTATTGCCGGAAGTGGTATCAAGAGTCTTTTCACCGGAATCGACTCCTCTAGTGATACAGCAGTCTCCTCTACTCCGCTAATTTATTCACTTATGTCTTTTTTTTATATATCTGTTTATTTATTTTATTGTCATTACTAATATATATATATATATTTTTTTTCAAATCGATCGCTTGGAACCTTCTTTCACGGATTCCGCATTCCGTTTCCGTTTCCGTTTCTGTTTTCGTTTCCATGATTCCGTGATTCCCTTTTCGTTTCCGGATTCCGGATTCCGGATTCCGGATTCCGGATTCCATGTTCTAGTGCTGCCGGGTCCCGTCGTCGTGTCGACCTCGACGTCGGTTGCTCGAGTTCTGCGGATACCCATTCTCTTCTTTTTGATGAATGGTAGTTTACTCTGGGCTAGAATGAATTAGCTTAATAATTCCCTAAAAAAATATCTGGTATGAGTTCGTCGCAGGGGGCTATTTTGGAGGTTGTTTTTTGTATGCGTGTTCTTATGTGAGTGTCGTTTTATTTAGACTGCGAACAGTCTCTTATTTTTCTTTGTAAAGTTACTTCACGCGAAACCCAAGCAGGCGAGCCGCGATAAACGAGGGCATAAGCCCGAGAAGAAAAAATAGGAGAGCGCCCTTTCTCGTCTGGTCGTAATCCCTTACTGTAACATAACGTTGTGGTTTGCAGTCGCGCTGGCTGAGATAAGAACTAGATGGATTTTACGAGAAAGGAGGACTGCAAGCAGTCTACTGTGACAATTCTTTAGTCCAGTCCACATTCTTAACAGTTAGTTTCCAGGGTCTCTCTCTTTCCGTACTTCCCAATTTCGATCGCTTCTTTCGATTTCATCGTCTGCGAACTGGAAATGTCTTGTTGTGCAGCGCTTTAAAACTTCTTACCTCGACGATCCATACTGCTGAAAGGTTAGTAACTGAAATGCAGAATACTGATTACTCGGCCATTTCGTTTACATCTCGTTCGATTGGGTTATGCCTCGATTTTCATAGTGTTCCGGCAGTGTGAAGGAAATAGTGAGATGAATCGGTCAATTCCCCATCCATTTTGACCATTTTGAAGGACAAAACGATGGGGGCAAGTTAAATAAGTTTCTAACGTCAGTAGAGAGAAGGAATACCGTTTTTTTTAACACCACATTGGTGGTGAAAGTATTGATGAAATACCCTCCATGAATCCCCGCATGAATGTTATACTCAGCGGCGTACGTTGACCATATCCTGACCATATGAACACTTGACACGTGATTATGATCATGGTCCACTCCCATGCACCTGGAAGAAGTCGTTTTGTATAAAATTTTCTAGGTATCTGCAATACGATGTATTTTATGGCATCAGTTTAAACCACTAAGTTTTCAAAACAACTTCATACCTATAAAAAGTCTAATGCTTAAACTGCTAAATAAAAGTATGCTTCTAATATACTCAAGATTTCATTTTCCAATCAGTTGGTCACAAATTAAAGAGATATGCCCTTGAATATTTTAACTAGAAATACCTATCTAGCAATAACCCTCGCGAAACTCGGTTTGGTAGCGGCACTCAAGTTAAGCTCTGTCGGTCCGGGTTAAGAACTGGATGGGTGACCTACAGCGAATATCGTTGTGAAGGTCCATACGTTGTTCTTTCTTTTCTTCTTCTTCTTTTTTGCGTATTGTGTGGTGTTATTTTTAAACGTGTATTGAAGAACACATTTAGCATTATTTCGGCCTCCGAATGTAGAAAAAAACAAAATCAAAGTTCAAATATGGCAGTGCAGTTCGCATGAAAATTATTATACTTCGGGCCGTAGTGCAGAGCTGAAACTTTGCAGACTTTGATCTATATATCGGCGGGGAAACCGGCAAACTAATAAATGTGGGTTTTCCACAATGTAAAACGATCATAATGCCTCTGCTATTCCAGTCTTCCGTTCCTCTGTTCCCCTGTCTCCTGTTCTCGGCGTTGCCTTCTCTGTGCGAAGCGACGTTCTCTCTGCTCCGCGGTTTGTTGTTGACGTCTTCTCCTTCGTTGTTCACGCTGAATTTTAAGTCGGCGTTCTCACTCCTGAGGAGGTTCTGTGGAAAACCGTCCTGGACGAGGATTTGGAGCCATTTGTTGTGCTTGTGTGTCCTTTGCATGGGAAATTGTTCGTGATTCACCGATAGTACAACATTGTTTCACAGACGATGAATAAACACAAAAGCGTTTCTTCAGGGGTACCCGACGAGAATATAGTTTAAAACCACTGAAACATAACATTGTTGAACGTATTTTAATATTAAACGGTATATATAGGCATACTTTTATCCCCTAAAAATTTTTCATCTGTTCGGATTTCCTAGCTGAAAGTCCAGTGATCCGAAAATTATAGGGGTCAAAACTTACCTTTTCGAAAATTTCAGCCAGAAAAAAGGCTCCCGACAATTCTAGGTGACCTTTTTAGTGTAAAAATCCTTTAAAACTGGGCAATTATACCATTTTTTAGATGTTCGAAAATACTAGGAGAGGCAGGCAAGCAAGAAATTTTACAACAAATGTTCCGAAAATTCTAGATCTCAAATAATCTTCCGAACAGATATTTTCCAAAAATTGACGTTGGGTGCCCCTGCCGAATGTTCCCAAATACGGCAGAAGTGTCTCAAATGGTTTTCTCTGTGCTTTAGAAACCTGTTTGGTTAATTTGGAGTTGCCCTAAAAACTATTTATCTGTTCGGATGTCTTAGGAGAACTTTGGTTGTCACGAAAGTCTCTGTTAGGTGGCTTTTTCGTCTCATCCGAAAGTGTTAGCTACCCTTATGGGTCCGGTCGAAAGACTGAGGACATGAAGTAGCCTTGCTTTCATACCGAAATTTTTAGGAGACCTTTTTAGCAATAATCGCAATATCTTGCTATCAAAACGTGAGTAACACAACCTCCGAAAGTCGTAGTTAAGCTATTAGAAAACCTCCGAATATTTGAGACGAATGGAACGGTTATCCACAAATTTTGAGTTTTTCTCAAGCTTTAGAAACTTCTAGGCAATATTTGCTTCTTCGAATAGTTATTTTACAGAAAAAATGTAGCTGGGTGCCCCTGTTTCATGACCAATACATGAAAATGCGCCTTGGTCATATCGGCGGCAAGGTCTATGTTGCCTGGAAACGCAAAATGCTCCAGACGTCATTGGCGGACACCAAGCGTACATTCTTGTGTAGAAGGCTCCATTTTTGACGTCATTTCCTCGTTAAACACAAAATTCTTCCAAATTTGGTCATCAGTAAGTCGTTGTGGTGAATTATGCGCGTGGTTTTAGCCTATCAGAATTGGGAAAATATTTTGAATGACTAATAAAATAATAATAAAAAAACTCTTGTAAATTATATATAGTAATATATTACAATTTTAAATGATTATTTCTTAATAAATATAAACTATATATATACAAATAAATAAGATAAATAATGATAAAAAAGATAAATAACAGCGATCAATTATTTATACTAGCTGAGAAACAGTGATCTTTAAATAATGAAAAATTTGTACTGGTACATATGCCAGTTAGCAGAGAGTTCCAGTCCCTTATTTTTCTTGGAAAGAAACTATAAAAATAATAATCATGATTGCAGGTGGCTTGAATAAATGAATCATTACAAAATGACCTAGCTAGTAAAACGCTGTTTAGGTAAAAAATAATTCGGTATAGGCAGTGCAATCGAATTATTAACTCCTAAATCTTGCTAAATTCCACGCCGCGCAATTTATGGACACACATTTCCACACGTAACCTGGGAACGGTGTTTTGGTGTTTTTGTATTCCTTTCAGTCTTCCTGTTTGAGTTCAGTCAAGTCCTAGTCAAGTCCTAGTCCAGTTGAGTCCAGTCCAGTCCAACTCGGTAATCTTAGCGGAGCTCCACGCGCGCGCGAAGCGCGCGCGTGGGCGGAGCCCCATTGCTAAGTAAATCTACCCATCCCAGAAAATTTGGTAATCACGTGACCGTACACCGACCGCCGACCGCCGACCGCCGACCGACCGTCCGTCCGCACTACAGGAAAACCAATGTTTACTCTCACATTTTAACTAGTTTGGGAGCCCAAGAGAAAACTAATTTCACATCAATGTTGTGATCAATTGACAGCTGTCAAAACAGGACATCCGCTGACCAGTATCACCTGACCGTACCGCGGGCTTAAGTGTTGACCCATCGAGGTCGAGTATTTTTTTGAAGTTATCCGCTGATTAATTACCAGTTTGAAATGATCGCAGGCTCAAGTTTATTTTTTCCAAGGATTCATATCAAATATGTTGTGTTTATGTCACTATGGCCCCGCACTATTAGAATTTTGATTTCAAACTGACTTCGGAAGCGAAAATTCAGCCAGTTTTTTTAAAAGTACAGGCGGGGCGGGGAAGACCTTATCTTACCATGGTCACGCGTTGGTCACGCTCTACGTCCAATTTTTATACTCTGATTGGTCAAAATTTGACAGGTGAGTTCATGCGAAAAAATTATGCAGCATCTTGAAAATTGTTTACTTAGACAGCTGAAGCTGAAGAGTTTTGTGTCAACTTGTGATGTTTTTAACTGTCTTTTTCTTCTGGATGTACAAAATGAAATGCAGCTGCTATCAAGAGTCTTCTGTTATTCATGGCTGGTTTGTTTACTGGGTTTTTGGTTGAGGAACGCGTCGCTTGTCAAAATTTGGTAATTCGATTTCGGATGGCATCGTTTTCGTTTTTCACCTTGCTTAATGCGTAAGAGGGTTTAAAAGTCTCAAGCAACTGTGGCCTTCCTTGATAGCTTTCAGGAACTGAATCTCGAATGGTAAGCCTGAGTAACTAATGTATTTGATGTTTGTTTTTGTTATATCTAATTTCATGAAGTCTTGCACATTCACGCTGACAGTTTATGCGGCAAGTTTATGCACGTTTGTAGCCGTAGTTTGAGTCAATGATCTGACCTAGTATCAGGTTTGAACGGTTTGATATAAGCTTACAGAACTTTAAAAAGCCTTCAGATATATTTGCTCACCACAGATAGAAAGAAAACGTTCCGAAGAATATTTAGTTATAAATTTGACTGTAGAAAGAAAACTTTGAGCGATTTTCTTGCTTCGAGGAGTTCACCTTGGAAAACAGTAAACACCCGCGCCGTTAAGCCGGCTTATAAAGCTTCACGCCGAGACTTAGGATTTTTAGAGACACTTTAATACTTGTCTTCATGAATGAAAATTGTTATCTCTGTAAATGTTTCACCGAATTATATTTCTTTTTTTGATTGTTAGTAGTCTCTCTTGCAATTTTAATCGCTTGTCGGTGCCGTTTGTTTTCATCGTCCATAAACATCGCTTGCAGGAGTACTCAAAAATGTCGCGCGTATCAAACGCTTTATAAGATTACACATCGTTATAACTGAAACCATTAAATAACCAAAAAAATAATAATAAATTCGCTATTATGTTGAAGCTTAACTCTATTAAAGTTCATTCAAACACTCGACCACACTGACAGCTCGCACTATAGAAACGAGAACCGGCTGCCCATATGGGTGATTTTGGAAATTTTTGAACGGTTTCGCTTTACGATTGATCGTCCTGAATATTGACTGAGTGCAATTTGTCTTGAAAAATTGTGAAATACTGCATTCTGTCCGAGGTCTGTATGATAAATGGTACTGTTTCACCTCAAAGGTGATGTATAAAAATTATAAAAGGTTGGTTTAAACACCCCCAGATTTGTTGGCAAGAATTTGTAATGTAAACCTGTCGAACGCAAAAAAATTCGGCGTGATTTGTTTTCCAAGAATTTGTTTTCGAGGCCTAATCTACTGTGATCTTGAATGTGATCGAAGATGTTTGCTATTTTTGGGTGTACATATAAGGTTATCAATTCGATGTAAGATGTTTCACTCTAAAATAACTTAGCCTTTCCCTCAAACGTCACATGAATGTGCCCTTAAGTTAAATGATTTGTAGATTAAAAGTTTATTTTTTGATTTAAATTATAAATTTATTAATTGGAGCTTCGCTTTTAGCCCTGGCTAAATCTATATATTATGAATTAGTTTCCAAGACCACTCTTTTCCTGAAGTACTTCCTATTGTAGATCGCTTCTTTCGATTTCATCCTTAGTGAACTGGAAATTAAATGTCTTGACTTTGTCCTTTGTCTTTACCTGCAGCCCTTTAAAAACTTCTTGCCTCGACAGTCCATACTGCTGAAAGGTTAGTAACTAAAATGCAGGATACCCGGTCATTTTATACACATCCCATTAAATGAGAAAAGCTCCATTGTGTTTTAATATGCCTTGAATATCAGAGCGTTTCGACACCATATGAAGTAAATTCTTGGTGTGCAACCACGTGACAAGGCGGCCATGTTGGATGACAATACAACATAATTTTTTCTGGAAGAATTTACATGAAAACAGAGTTAAGTTCCCTGAGGAGAGAAACGGTTTTGTTCTTGACATCTAACGTGATCGCCGTGACGTCACGTGCAAACCAGCAATAGTGAGATGAATCGATCAATTCCCCCATCCATCCATTTGGAAGAGAAAATTAAAAATTAAAGTTTTTATCGTCAAGAGAGAGAAGGAATGCTGTTTGTCATGGTCACAGTGGTCAAAGCAGTGATAAAATATCCCCCATGAATAATTTTTTACATGGCAGCGTACAATGATCATAGCACCTGACACTGAGAAAAGATAACCCCCCCTTCCTGGGCTGATCATCATCTTCTTAAAACAAGTCGTTTGGTATAAATTTCTAGGTAATGATGAGCTTTATTCAGGGGCACCCAACGACGGCTTCCTCCTAAATACATAGAAATTACATTTTAGGCTATCCGGGTCTGTGGAAATGCATTCTAAGCCGCGATATATCATTTGTATCTGTTCGGTCATCCTAGGGGAACTTGGGTCTTTTCGAAATTACGAGAGCTTCAGTTTTATTTTCCTGAAAAGTTCAGATGCAATTTAACTTATTACGAAATATTGAGAATTTTGTGATTTCCTCTCTTCATCACATTTTTGAATCCAAAACATTTAGGTTTCCTTTTTTGTATGAAAAATAGCCCAATCTGGGCAGTGAAATCTGAAAAAGTAAACTTCAGTAAATTGCCGGGAGTTTATAAGATTAGCTTCGAAAATTGTACATAAATGGAACGGTCCTCTAGAAATTTTTAGCCGTCTTCAAGTAATGGGAAATTCTAGACAATATTTATTCATCTTTATTATGTTTTGTGGATATTAAGATCTGTAGCTATCTGTGAAATTAAACAGGTCATTCTTTTTTCTATTCTAAACTAGTAATAGTTGACACTACAGCTGCGCCCGCTCTGTATATAGTATTCTTGCTCCTTGTGTAGCTCTTTCAAATAAACCGATTCATACTGAAGATGTTCACACATATTCCTTACAGTAGGTGAGATAAATACAGGAAATAAACGCAAGATTCCATGCCGGTTTCGGTTCGATTTACACAGCTTTGATCAAAACATAATCATTCTCAGTTTCAAGAATAGTTTATTCTAAACCATAGAAAGATTTAATTAGAAGTTTAATTTTCCGGCTATCTCTATGTCACTTTTTACATTTAGTTCATTTCATTTGCCGGAAAGTAAGCCTTAGAACTTAAAAGGACGTTTAATTAATTCACGCTCGCGCATTCTAGTCCGTTATATTAAACTTTATAGCGGAAGGACATCTGTGAGCAGGGAATAAGTCAGCACAGAATTTGATGGTCGGCGAATTTCTGTAATCGTCTATCGTTCTGCTAGTGATAAGCTAGCCGTTGAATCATTCACTCATCTTGCTTGTTTTGGGCTGAGTCTTATCCCGGTCAAAGAGAGAGAAAGAGTGTCTGGCAAGGTTTCCAGTGAAAGATTTGTGAACTCGTGGCTGGCAAACTCACTTAGTGTTAAAATATACACTGTTCTACGCACCTTATAACTTCATCTGCGCTTAACGAGTGTCTTTTGGTCCATGACTTTCATAACAACTGCTCCACAGAATGTCACTGATAACACGTAACGCAAAAGAGTATCGAAGTGTGACTGCACAATTAGTGTCACAAAATCTACCTATTGTAAGCTGTTCCTTCGGGATGTTTTGTGTTTTACGTCATCCTAACCATTTCGTACTTGCGGGCGCAAACAATAGAAACGTCATCATTACCTACCGATTCCTCGCGGCCCCTGTTCAAGCAAATCGAGATTTTTTCTATATTGACTGTATGACTGTATATTTCAACTGTAAGTACTTTCCTTAATATACGCGCGAGTTACTAGAGTGCCTCCTCGGGATTTCGCCTTCTGGGCGAAATCCCTGCGGGGGGGAGTATCTCCTAACGCAGCAATTTGCAAGCAGAGGAAATTTCCATTTGTGATTGTGTTACCGTCAAGTGATTTTAAAAATAAATGAGTAAAGAAGTATATTAATCTCAGTTGTTCTGAAAATATTTCCCTTGTTGTTACTATTTTACTGATATTAGTGTCAGCAAGTTCTTAATCAAACATACTTTGTCTGTTGTATTTGATTAGCTGATGATGGCAGATAACATCAGAAGCTGGTTTCTTCACTTATCTCACGAAACACGGCAAAGATTGTTGCAGAATTTATTAGACCATGATCAAAGGTGGAGGGTGGATTATCGGAAAGGTTTGGCCAAAAAGGTTGAGTCAGATATGATCTCCATGATGGACCAATTAAGTGAACTGATAGAAAAGGAGGAGCCGTTATTTAAGGGCAAAATGCTGCAGTGTGGAAGCTCATACAATAGAACTAAGGTATTTGTCTACTCTATCCTTGGTATGAACTTCTTGATCAAGTAATTTCATGACTCGTGTCCGTATTGCAACATGTATATAGAAAAGTTTTCCAAGTTAATTGTGATGCGCATGCAGTGACTAATTGAAAATATAAGCTGTCGCCAAAAATCCGTAACCAGCTTCAGTTTGTTTTCAAATCTAACGTTGAACTTTGTACTTTTCTACCTATATGCTCCCATTTAGCCTTCTCACTTCGCACAAAAGGGCGGAAAAAAGCCGATTGGGATCTTAGAGCAGTGAGGTATTTTGTTTTTCTCAGGAGAGAAATGGGCAAAAGTAAAAAACGGCTCCGACAGGTCGTATCGACAGTCGGTGACCGAAATAGCTCCGACCGAAAACGAACTTTATTATGACAAGAAACGATAACCTAACTTGGCCGATTTAAGTTGGCCCACACATGGCCAAAAGCTGGTATTCTGTCGGCCTGGGATAGTTACACTAACGATATATAATCCTGACAGATATAGTTACACTGAGGCGAATATGACTGTCAACTAATTATGGGCCGACCCCCAGTTATTTTTTTGTAAACCTCTATTTTTTTAAATATGGTGCTCGTGCATACAAATGCGATGAAACGGTGCAAGCTTTGTTCTTGAAGAGCTTGATCTTGAGCTGACTTTAACGGAGATATCTAACACTTATGTAATGTTACATGCCAGTGTCTTCAAGAACATTATCACCCCAGTTGACTCTGAAAGAGTGTTTGCTTACCAGTTTGAAACAGTGATCCCACAGCGTTTAGGCGTGTATAGAGGAAGTATAACCGTGTGGCAGTGTAATAATTAAGGAACTTGAGTGATGGCGCGTGTTGTTTGCTTCTATATATCTTCCAGAAAATTAACAAAAGCCCCATTCTCCCTCGGAAATCTTAGATATATGCATTGATCTTTGTGCGCGGGCCTGGTGTGCTCAGTACACCACGTAGACCATCCAGTTCAGTCGTGCCGCTTGTAAATACAGCAGCTCAAATCTCTTCAAAATTGTTATCACTTTTCATCGCCTTGCCCTTTCTTGTCTACAGGTTGGACAACCTGATGAAATGGATTTTGCCTTTCAGTGGAATCTCTCGGAGAACAGGTCGAAAAAAATATTAGGCGTTAAGTTCTACCCGCAAGGGCAAAAACATTTTGAACGTTTAAAAGAACATGCCAGTTTATCAGACACTGGAGTAGTTCCTGTCGACGTGGTTGATGTGATATTTAATATAAACACAGAAGAAGATGGTGATGGTGATGATTACGAGGAGAACAACGATGCGGTGCAGAAGGAGGAGGAGGAGGAGGAGGAGGAGGGCGACGACGACGACGACGACGACGACGACGACGACGACGACGGCGACGACGATGAGGAAGAAGTGGAAACTGGAATGTCGCCATGGAATGTTTATTTAAGATTTTGCCGTGTTGTAAATGATGCCTTGATAAAATTGACACTTTTACCCGATTGGCAACACGGTGGGTTTGCGAGTCCTGCATGTAGTGGAACAAGAGAAAATGGACCAGCTTTGATGATGCAGTTTAACTACAACAAGGAAAATGGAGAAAATGGAGAAAACCTGAAACTGACCGTGGATCTTGTACTGGCAATGGACTTGAGAGAGATTTATGACGGTGACTTGGATGAATTGTGTACTTCACACATGGGTTCGTCTTGGCAGCGTGAGCTTTTGAGTAAGAAAAATTGCTTGGATACAGTTCTCACAAAAATCTATCATGACGTTCTCCTGGATAGCACTTTTGCTGAACGAATGTGGCTTTCTACCATGGACATCGATCATCCAGTCAAAATTTCCATTCGTTTTTTCAAAATTCTCAACCAGATAGCCTTACAAGATCCCAGCGCTGATATGAGAATAGACAGTTCCCTGTATTCCGTAGATGAAAATCGTATGATGTGGCTGGAAGGACTTCGAAGGTAATTTTATAGTGCGCTATATCAACCCATTCGTTGTTTGGACCAGAAAAAAGTACAGATTCCAAAAGCAGGGGCAGTAAATGTTAACTGTGCATTGCATATTCGTTACCCTTGATGCCCACATATGCTGGGCACGATCCATTCAACTAAAATATCCGGTAATTTCAGTCCAAAACCCAATGGATCGGTTCGGTCCAACCGGAAAAGTTTCGAAAAAACTGGTCCACCTTTCGAGGTGGACCACTTTTGCCGCTTGGGCTGGTCTGATCGGGAAATGACCGTTCCATTCGACGATTCCGACCCATTCTCATCCCCAGTTCCTCACGGTTCGATACTTCCTGGGTGTTTACCATTTGGCAAAAATTGGCGGCTTCAGTCCGGCTACCGGTGCAGTTTTGTGACATAACTGTACCCATGCTAGAAAATTTGCTATCTCACGAGAGGCAAGCTTGGCAGGTAAGTTTTTGGTGTATTTACTTGTTGCTTTTTGCAAAAAAAATCCAAGTAAGTCAGTCTGTGTTCGCATCTCGACTGGGACTATTACCGCCAAAACCAATTCGTACGAAAATGTTGACATTTCAGCCTCCGACTCTATTGTTTTATTCTTCGAATAATTAGTTTTCTTCAACAAATACTCACTTAATTCGTCCTCAGCAAGCATTTAATGAGGTCTGTTACAACCAGTAGGTTGCTACCTCACACCGAAGCTGACGGTTTATATCCCGATTGCCCGTTAACGCGTTTCTGAGTTTCTGTTGAAGAGAGGAATGAAACGAGACCGGTCGCCGTCGAGATCCATTCTTCCCCACGTAATTTTCAAACCTCTGCCCGGAAATTTTTGTCGAATGGATCGCGCCCGCTATGTCACACTCGGCCTTTTTAAACGGAAAGCAATGCCAACTGAGGTTGGACTAGAACGATTGGGTCATGTGGTCAACAATGGTCCCCGTTCCTGGTGCTGTCTTTTCAGCTTACTTTAACCTTATTCAGTGCGGGTTGTTTTTTGTTTCCTGCGACCGAGCGGGGCCTAAACCGCTCATGATACTACTCCCACTAAAACTACACAGAATAATGTACTCGTCATTTTCAACATCAAGGCATACCCT
The DNA here is from genome assembly GCF_958299795.1 of Porites lutea. Taxonomy (NCBI): domain Eukaryota; kingdom Metazoa; phylum Cnidaria; class Anthozoa; order Scleractinia; family Poritidae; genus Porites; species Porites lutea. The sequence continues at coordinate 34,945,758 of NC_133204.1, forward strand.
GATTGCCACAATGACGAGATTTGACGTCATATTCTCTTTTTTTGGCAGAATCTAAATTCCATCGATTTTCCCTTCAAAGCAAGAAATACTTAAATAGTAAGGTGTCTGACAAAATCAAGAAATTGGTTAACACATTAATAATCTTTAACAGTATCAGTGATGCCACAATGACATCATTTATGATTTAAAAATGATCTGGAACTATCCGCCTTCTTGGATCTGCCATTTTGAATTTATTAAGTATGTTAAGTTTCCTTTGAAACCCGTATGAATGGAGGTAATCGTGATAGAAATTAAAAGGATGCTCATGAAGCAAAAAAATTCGCAAGTTTTGAAATTCCGAGAGAAATAAACGCTGTTCAAAATTGAACCAAGATCTGCCATTTGGTCATTTTAAATTCAAGTTTTTTCTCAAATCAGTTGCTAAAAAGCCTGGATCACACTTAAAGTGATAGTAAATTTGATAAAATATTGCCAAATTATAATTAAGTGTAATGCTATTATTTAATAACTAAAATCAAAAATAAATCCTTTTTTAATGGCCACGTCAAAGTTGACGTAAACGTTTAGACAAATTTAAAATTTCAAGGAAAATTCGCAAAGTTTTGGTGATCAGCTTTTTACTGAGGGGGGCTCAAAAAGCCCCTCCCTGGTCTGAATAGAGTCCGTACCTTTCCAAATAATGTATGCTAGAAATTACTGTTTTGCGAAAATGGCTGATTATGAGGCGAATTGTAAAAGCAAAGATTATTCAGCAAAGTTTGCAAAAAGCATATGGTAGTTTTTCAGTAATTGAGATATGCTCATCTGTTAAATTCATAACAAGAAACTCCATTATCCTTAATTGCAATTAAGTGTTGATAGTTGGTCATATGAAGAGAAACATTTTTAAAGTGATCACAATCATAGCCTCCAAACTGTCATTTCCAATACTTTTCTGACAGGAAAATGGCAACTGTTGCAGCCTCGGAGGACAAAGAACGTGGGATAAGATTGCAAGGCATGCTTCGTCCTATCAAAGAACTTCAATACTGTTGGGGTCGACGCAGAAATTTCGACGCGTTGATTGGACTATTAATCTGTCTTTAATCGCCAAGTTTCTCGTGCTTGGTTCGATCGGTGATCACTGGTCATGAACGGTGAAAACTGAACATAAAATAAGCAAAAATGACAAATAAACCTAAAGAAAACCTAAATAAACCTAAAGCGACACTAAAGAGCAAGACTACTTACATTCTGTGCGATGCAATCGATGAGAAATTCAAAACATTTGCTCTATAACACTACACTTGAAAACACGTGGTGATCTGCTTTTGCTGTGGTCATGTGACCATCCGAAACTAACATGATATAAGTAGTCACGTAGTGTCCAAAAAGGAAGTGAACGCAAAAATAAATCAAAATAAAATTTGGACTAAACATTCCGCCGGCCTTGGGACAACCCAGTAGGTAGGCCCAACGTCACTAGCCTAGACTAATTATTCTCAAGATCGTTCTCCAGTAGGCATAGCTTCTGAATAGGTCGGATGAACACAGAGTCCTTTGTCTTGACTTTCGCTGTGCGCACCAGGCCGTCGGGGCCAGGGAAGACCTCTAGGACTCGTCCAAGTTTCCAGCATCCTCTCGGCACGTTGTCATCAACTAACAGGACAAGGGCCTTCGGCTTCAAGTTAGGTAAGACCTTTCTCCACTTTCCTCGGGCTTGCAGGGTAGGTAAATACTCACGCAACCACCTCTTCCAAAATAGGTCTGCCAGAAATTGTACCTGCCTCCATTTCCTTCTGTGATACTGATCTGCTTTCTCAAATATGCCAGGGGGTAGGCAGATAGTCTTCCTCTGCATTAAGAAATGCGCTGGCGTGAGTGGCTGAAGGTCATTTGGGTCGTCTGAATTGGCGGTGAGCGCTCGCCCATTTAACACTCGTTCAACTTCAGTCAACAGCGTCTGAAGAACTGCTTCCGTAACTACTTGGGTCCCTAGGATAGACTTCAGAACAGTCTTAGCACTTCGCACCATCCGCTCCCAAATCCCAGACATGCTAGAGGCAGTTGGCGGCTGGAAGACCCATTTGCACCCTCGTTGTAGAAGCTCTTGCACAATTTGTTGCTGGTTCCACTGCTCGATCGACTCTCTCAGCTCTCGTTCACCGCCGACAAAATTTGATCCTCTGTCACACCTTAGTTCAGTCACTTCACCACGACGGTTTATAAATCGTCGCAGACACATTATGAAGTCGTTTGTGTCCATCGAGTGAACCAATTCAAGATGTACACTACGTGTCGTCAGGCAGGTAAATAAGCAGCACCACCGTTTGGCTGTTCCTCTTCCATGCTTGACGTATAAAGGACCGAATAGATCCATTCCTGTGTAGGAGAATGGGGGTTCGTACGCCATCATCCGGCTTCTTGGCAGGGGAGCCATTTGCTGAGTCATCGGCTTGGCATTCAACTTCTTACAAACAAGACACCGACCCAGGACAGAACGTGTTAACACCCTTATTTGTGGGATCCAGAACGTCTCTCGAGCCCTTGCTATGAGGTGTTCACGCCCCAGGTGACCAATTGATGCATGGGTGTGGCGGACCATCAGGACTGTCGCTGGATGATCTCTGGGCAGTATTATTTGATTCCTGGCAGTGTCAGCAGCTGGTGGTGATGCTATACGTCCCTTGACTCTCAAAACACCATGGTCGTCTTGCATTGGGTTCAAACTAGCGATCTTACTGGATCCCCTGACTTCGCCCCTGGTCTTTAGATCCTTGATCTCTTGATCGTAGGCTGCGTGCTGGACGATCTTTGCGATGGATAAGGTAGCAGCATCGTAATCTTCTAAAGTCAGATGACCTGTGTGGACAGTCTTCCGGTCACGGATGAAATGAGTGAAGCGTGTGAGCCAAGCCACTTGACGTCTGAGACGGTTCCAATCAGAGGAGGTGCTTATTATTTGTTGCATGGTGGTCTCAACAGGTGTGGCGGGGGGGCAATTAGACTGTACGCTTGCCTGGCGGGTCTTGACATTGGTGTTTATGTCAGTACAGTTAGCATGAGTTTCTTTCTTAAGCTCTAGGCCTTCATCGGGGACTTCTCGAAGGCTTGCGTTGGGCCAAAAGGATTCAGGTTGCCATAAGAACTCTGGTCCTCGTAGCCAGCGGTGATCAAGGTTTAGCTCAGAGGGGTTCAAGCCACGTGACGCATCGTCGGCTGGGTTCAAGACACCTGGCACGTGGTTCCAGTCGTCTGGCTGTGAGTTTCCTCTGATTTCTTCGACTCGATTAGCGACATAGGTCTGGAAACGACGCCTTTCATTCTTCAAGTAGTGGAGAACTATTTCGCTGTCTGTCCAGAACTTGGTGCTCTGAATAGGAAGGTCCAACTCTTCTCTCAGCATCTTATTCAAGCGTGTAGACAGAACAGCAGCTTGGAGTTCAAGCCTTGGAATGCTTGTGAACTTGACAGGTGCATTTCTTGCTTTCCCCACAACAAACGAGCAGTGAATAGACCCATCTGGATTCTCGACTCTTAGATACGCAGATGCACCGTAGCCAATTTCAGAGGCATCAGAGAAGATATGCAGCTGTAGTTTGCATTTGGAAGCATCTGTTCCAGCTGGCAAGTAGCAACGTGGGATGCGCAGTGCAGAGAGGGATGACAGCTGTGAGGTCCAAGACTTCCATCTGGCTAAGAAGTTTTCTTCGAGTGGCTGGTCCCAGTCTACCTTAGCCTTCCACATATCCTGGATAATTACTCTGGCAGTAAGGGCCACAGGCGCAGCAAACCCAAGAGGGTCATACAGGGAACAAACGGCGGACAGTACTCCACGCTTTGTTTCGGGTCGATTCAAGTTCTTGATGTCAAATCCAAGCTCATCTGTTTCAGCAAACCAGCGAATCCCTAGCGCCCTTTCCACTGGCAGTTCGTCTAAGTCAAGATTCAGATCTGGTGTGGCTCTTTTCTCGGTGGGAATGGTTGCCAAAACATTCTTACTGTTCGTCATGAATTTCGTAAGGTTGAAGCCACCGTGATTCAGGATTTTCACTAGGTCCGATGCTACAGTAGATGCTGTATTCTCCTCACTGAAGGATGGCAGAGCATCGTCAACATAAAAGTTCCTGTCAACAGTTGCAACAACTTGCGGGTTGAACCTTTCAGCATTGTCACTGGCTGTTCTTCTCAGGGCCCAATTTGCAACGCAAGGGGACGAGGTTGCTCCAAATATGTGTACTTCCATAACATAGACATCCGGGGGTTTGTCGTAATCATCTGTCCACCAGAGGAATCGTAGAGCTTCTTGATCTTGTTTACGCACACGCACTTGATGAAACATTGCCTCGACATCAGCGGCTACCCCTACATGCCCCTGTCGAAATCGCAGCAGCACACCAACGAGACTGTTTGTCATGTCTGGCCCTTGAACGAGATTCTTGTTTAGAGATGTTCCTTCATACTCAGATGCGGCATCGAAGACGATACGGAGCTTGTCAGGTTTGTTGGGATTAGTCACTGGATGATGAGGTAAGTACCAAGTTATCGAGCTTTCTCTAGCTGCTTCTTCAGGGGACAATTTGCGTGCATAACCCTTCGAGATGTACTCAGTCATGACTCCACGGTACTTAGCAGCCATTTGCTCATTTCCTGCCTTGGTCAGGCGTCGTCTAAGCAATTCTGCTCGTCTTTCAGCTAAAATGCGATTGTTTGGCAGCTTTGGCTGATCTTCCTTCCATAGTAGGCCAACTTCATAATGCCCGTCTACAAGGGTAGTAGTTTCTTCAATGATTTTTAGGGCTCGTTTGTCTTCCACAGATAAGGGCTTCTCTCCTGCTTTCAATGTTCCATAGTCTTCGATCTTCCAAAACCTTTCAACAAAGTCGTCAGGTTTGTGTCCAACAGAGATGAAATTGAGCTCAGCTCTTCTTGTCCCAGCGATAGTCAATGGACCTGAAATGCTCCAACCGAGAGGGTACCGATAACCGTAGAGGCCGCTCTTGTTGTCTTTCGGGATTCTGACTTCCTTCTGCAAGTGTGCAACAGGGACGTTACTCCCCACAATGATCGAGACTCGTTCAAAGTCCACCACTGGGAATGTAAGGTCTTGAAGGTGCGGATACTTATGGACATCTACTGTCCCCGGCAAAACTCGTTCTGATTGATTCAGGTCAGGGAGAACGTAAGCTTCATTAACATCAATGTCTTCACCGTATGCTTCTACAGGACTGAGAGTAAAGGAAACGCGTCGACTCTCCACCAGCTCCTCGCTGTTCGTAATAGTCTTAATCCCGATTTGCTCCGAGATCCCTTTCAGGTCAAGATGATCAGCAAGCTCTTTGTCAATGAGGGTATCGGTACAGCCATTGTCAAGAAATGCATATGTAGAAAGGGAACCACCGTTCTCTGCAGTAATGGTTACAGGAACTACATTTAACAAAACTTGGGCTCTTGTGGTGCTGACACCGGCAGATGTAATCGAAGTCTGTGGCCTGTCGCTGGGCGGCTGTCTTGTGCCTTGCTCCATTTGTGGTTGCCGGGTTATTGGGTCAGCAGTCGGAGTACTGTATCGGTTAGTGGGGTTATGAGTGTTCTTGTTTCCAGGAGTTCTGCGTCCATTGTTGTTGTCCCTATGCAGTATTGGTAAGTGGTGTCCAGGACACAGAGAACAAGCTGGTGGCTCAGGACAGGAAGTACCACTGTGATCGGGATTATGGCAACCACAGTTAAAGCAGAACCCATACGATGCTGCATATTGTCGACGCACGGCTACACGGTCACACTGTTTGACGATTGGGCACTCCTGGAGTCGGTGGGGAGTAGACTTGCAAATTGCACAGTTTGCAGAGTTCTCTTTCTTGGGGGCGTTCTTAAGCGATGTGGCGTTGATCGTAGCATTTTTCGTGGGCAGGTCCGATCCTTTAGAAGCTTTGGGGGGGGACTTGTTTGTCCTGTTTTCTCCCCTTTGCGGCTGCATTCCAAACACTGGGTCATTCCTTATTGACGCTTGCCTTTTCACAAATTTTGCAATGTCCTTTAGTCGTGCAGTTCCACCACGGCTAACAATCTCGTAGTTTTCGGTCTGCCACTTGGTGATTAAATCATTTGGGAGTCTGTTTACGATTCTTCTCAAATTGGTAGCTACGCTTGCTTCGCGTTCCACATCTCCCTTCAGAACCTTGGTTGAAGTGTTCAGCTTCTCGGCAAAATTAAGCAGACCCATGTTGTCACCATAGGCAAGTTTGGGGCCTGAGACTAACTCTTCGATGCAGGCTTGCGTCACCTGAATAGGGCGACCAAAGCGTTCCTCTAAGATCTTCATTAGCTCACTATAGGAGGAGCCTCGGTTTCTTTTGATGACCTCCAAGGCTTCTCCTTTCAGGAACTTCGGTAAGTACTCTACCCGCTGCGCATCAGTTAGTAGCTCACTTTCAAGGTGAGTATGTGCCTGTTCTTTGAAGAACGGGAAGTCTGCTGGGTTGCCATTAAAGGGTGTAGGAGAGATTCCGTTCAGAAGCTGTACCTTCCACATGGCTGCTACATGGTCTTTAGGGGCTTGCTCTATTACTTTGTCTTCTGGCTGAGACTTAGGTCTATACTGGAAGGTTCGTGGGGCTTGGTATGGTGGCTGCTGGCATTCAGTGACTGGCAGTGCTCCCTTGTTTGCAGTATCGGCAATATTGGATTTGACCTCAGTGGCTGGCTTTTCCTTGCACGAACCAGGTGCTGTGTCTTGGGGGGTGGAGCAACTGACAGGTATAAGAGGCAGTGAAGGTTTGGGTGTCGGTGCTGGGATTTTTGGTGTTCGGGGTTCTGAATCATCAAGTTGAATTTGAGGTGACTGTCCCAGTGGTTTCTCCTCAATGGGATAGGTTGTCTGAACAATATTGTCCACACCATTAACAACACCAGTTTCCTCGTCGAACTCATTTTCAATCTTCCAGTCCAGCTCAGCTAGAACGGCTTCGTCCTCGAGTAGTCTCAATTCCTTCTTTGCGCTCCGCTCATGCTCTGCTTTGACCAATTCGGCTTCTTGTTGAGCCTTACTCTTCGCCAACTCAGCTTCCTCTTGTGCCCTACTCTTCGCTAACTCCAATTTCTTTTTTGCTAAAAGCATGGCTCTAAACCTTTCTTTCCGGGACGACGAAGAGGATCTTGAAGTAGTGGAGCTCTGAGACTGGTGCGACTTGTGACTTTTAATGGAGCGTTCATCATCACGTTTTTGTGTTTCTTGATCAGTCCGTATTTGGGTTTCGCATTCTTCTATTGTAAACATCATCTGTTCTTTGAGGGACTTGAACCTTTGCTGTACTTCTTGTAGTCGTTTGCTGTCACGTATGCCTGGCAGGTACTTCGAGTGTACAGTCTCAAAGGATTTCCAAATGATAGCTAAACGATCTACTATTTTGCGGGCGGACAAGTGCTCCCAATTAGTGTAGAGGAGAGTTTGGAGCTGCTGTGTTTCAAAGGCAACTTCTTTAGATTCCTTGTTCCACAAAGATGCAAGTCTGCGTTGTTCGCTTATTTCGCGTTGATACACAAGTTCACCAAAATCAATTTGAGTATTTGGTACGGGGTCCTGGCGTAGGGAGTATCCAACTGCTCCTTTCGCTGAGTCCTCAGGGTCCATTCCGCGATCCACTATCGCGCGGTCCAGTCCAGAGATTCCTGCGATTCCGTTCGGTCGGTTCGGAGCGTTCGTTTTCTCGAGAATCCAGGTGAAAACACAGTTTTCTCTTCGTACTTTGTAGAATTTTTCACAATGTTGGGGTCGACGCAGAAATTTCGACGCGTTGATTGGACTATTAATCTGTCTTTAATCGCCAAGTTTCTCGTGCTTGGTTCGATCGGTGATCACTGGTCATGAACGGTGAAAACTGAACATAAAATAAGCAAAAATGACAAATAAACCTAAAGAAAACCTAAATAAACCTAAAGCGACACTAAAGAGCAAGACTACTTACATTCTGTGCGATGCAATCGATGAGAAATTCAAAACATTTGCTCTATAACACTACACTTGAAAACACGTGGTGATCTGCTTTTGCTGTGGTCATGTGACCATCCGAAACTAACATGATATAAGTAGTCACGTAGTGTCCAAAAAGGAAGTGAACGCAAAAATAAATCAAAATAAAATTTGGACTAAACAAATACTATGATATGAAAGTCCCAGAAGGTGAGAGGTTTGTCGAACTAGGTGAATGCCTTGGTCACAGGCCGTTCCTGAAATCTCATGTTTTTCAATCGGTGGTTTTGGCGCTGTACTCCCTTAGATGCAGTGAACACCCAGATATTGAAGAGGACAACATATGGTCCAAAGAAGATGTCCCGACAGTTGTTGCCAATGTTATGATAATTGTTAAGCAGTTTCTCGATGGATCTGTTGACGAAGCTTCGGACGAGAAGCGATCGCGTTTTTGGTCATTTCCTCAGCTTTCTCTGGAAAGTGAAGGACATTGCTATAATCTACATCAGCCAGAATCTCTTTGTTTTGATGTTTATAGAGGTGAAACCATAAAACAGCATTTTGCACGTATGTGGCATGTACTACAGCAATTTGCTATCAAACAAGAAGCAGATGATAATTTTTGTAAGCCTTTTGTAGATTTTTCTGCAAAACACGAAAAAGGTTCCGAAACAGGAATTAGCGATAATATAGTGAGTCTCCTTCCCCTTAACTTTGCAGAAACAGAAGTCTGACCATGACGACTTTAAGGTTTTATTATTTTTGGAACTATTTCCTTATTTCTTCATTTATTTCGCCACTCATTTTTTTCTTAAAGTTGTTTAAGACTGCAAAACATATCTAGTAGCAGGAAGATCTCTGCAACCTTGTCACAGCTTTCTAAGGAGATCTCCCCTTTGTTACAATACTAAAGTCGATTAAAATTACATTAATGACGACGGCTTAATTAAATTCAATAACATGTAGCTATATACTTTATAGATAAAATATTACTATCTATTAAAACGGCTCTTACTATCCTCACGGTTTTCCAGGTCAGAATCACACCGTTGTGAAGCAAATTGTTTGTTTTCATTAGATTTAATTTTCTTTAATTTTGTACAAGCTGTTCCATATCTTTGCTCCTCCGTTCTTAATTAAAAATGTACCATAATTTATTCTTTTGTAGCTTATGTGTAATTGTTTTTGAAGTTCCAGTATTATTCATGTGAATAGTGCCATTGAAAAGTAATTTCATAAAGCTGACGGTAGATTTCCATACAAGTGAGATTTCAAATTTATATAAGGCTATCGTATACGTATTTAACTCGTGTATATTCAGTAGTCCTAATGACAAAAATAATGGCCTTGATTCCTGTCTATATTTAGAGAATGTCATAATTCCTTCAATTTCTTTTGAATTTTGTAAATACTTGTAAGTCTTGTTGAATAAATACTTATACCCAAAGAATGTTACAATGTGTCAAGTATTGATAGGGGTATAGATGGTAATTATAATGCCTTGCTCTGATCATTATACCTAACACTCTTGATATTTTTGTTTCCACTTTTTTAATATGTTGTTTCCAGGGTAGCTCTTTTCCATTATTAATCCCAAAAACTTTGTACTGTTTACTTGTTCAAAAGTTTCTTTGTTGATTTTAATTTCAAAGTTACTTGGTTTCTCTTTGTTTTCGGTTTTAAAAATAATAAAGTGAGTTTTGCTAATATTTTAAAAAAATTGTTAGTTCTAAGCCAATTGGCAACTTAACACATTTTCTGATTTGCAATCTGATTTAATATTTCAGGATTTCTGTGACTGTAAAACAAATTTGTGTCGTCTGCAAAAAGTAAAAATGATAAGAGTGAGTTTTCTGAAATGTCATTTACATAGATCAACAGTACCAAGGGACCAAGAGCCGATCCCTGCAGCACGCCACATGTAACAATTCGAACATCCGACTTGACAGGCATAGTTTACCAGTTGCTTCCTGTTCGTTAGACAATTTTTTAACCATTCCAATGCAGTCCCTCTAACCCCATAATGTTCTAGTTTATGCTGCAGTTATGTCTCATGACTAATAGTATCGAATGCTTTGGAAAGGTCTAAAAATATTCCACTAGTATACTCATTCCTTTTAATTGCAAATGATATTTTGTCTATAAGCTCTGTCATTGCCTGTTGGGTAGATCTACCTCATAGAACTGCACGGAATCGCACGGAATCTGCTCATACTTCAAAAACATAGAGCAAAGCGGGAAATACCATTATAACAATTTTTAAACTGCTTCCTGGGTGGTGCTTCATGTAAACCTGACTTTTGCATTATCTCTTCCACTCATGAGTATGCAAATTTACGACAAGCAGATTGTGCACGTGCAAATCGAGATAGACTATCCGTATCCTGTTGCGGGAAGGACGGCGAGCAAGTCTTTTTTCAAGTACAAACTCTCTAAGCAAATAACCTGTTTGCCTTCAAAATAATCTTATCGTAACCAGCCGAAAAGCAACACAGCTTGCGCGCAGCTCACTTAGAAAGTTAAGCGCCATTTTGAAGCAAGAATTTTCTCCCTACTCCAGATAGTATTTCATCGTCCAGTCGCCAAAATTTAGTAGAGGACCTACCCCCGCTGCACAATTTATTGACACACATTTCCACGAGACCAGCCGCAACCAGGGTTCTTTCTCGAAGCAAGAGAGAGAACCCTGGGAATGAGGTTGCGTCTATTTTGGTGTTTTTGTATTCCTTTCAAGTCTCCCATTCATTCCTTCATTGCTTGAGTTCAGTCCAGTCCTAGTCCAGTTGATTCCAGTCCAGTCCAAGTCCCTAGGAGTTAATTTTATAAATTAGTTTCCAGGGCTACTCATTTTCTGTACTTCCTGGTGTCGATCGCTTCTTTCGATTTCATCGTCAGCGAACTGACCAAAGACTTTGTTCTTTGTCTTTACTTGCAGCCCTTGAAAACCTCTTATACCTCGACGATCTATACTGCTCGAAGGTTAGTAACTAAAATGCAGAATACCCGGCCATTTATAACATCCCATTAAATGAGAAAAGCTCCACTGTGTTAGGCATACTAAAATATGCCTCGAATCTCATAGCGTTTTGACACCACATGAAGTAAACAGTGAGATGAATCGATCAATCTCTTATCGATCGATCTGGAAGACAAAATTTTAAAGTTTCTATCGTCAGGAGAGAGAAGGAATGCCGTTTGTTATGGTCACAGTGGTTAAAGCAGCGATGAAATATTCCCGACCGGGCCATGAATGATCTAAAACTTGTCGTGGTATTTCACTCGACACTGAGAAAAGGTAACCCCCCATCCCCTTCCCGGGCTGATCATCACCATCTTCTTAGTGTAAAACAAGTCGTTCGGCATAAATTTCTAGGTAACGATGCGCTCTATTTTATAGCATAACTAGTACGTTTTCAAAACATAAATATCTTAAATGCTATAATTGCTGAATTAAGTTATGCTTCAAACACACGCAAGATTTCATTTTCAGACGAGTTGGTCACAAATTTAACAGATATGCCCTTTCACTACATATGTTCACGTTAACTTGTCCCCTGTGTTTTCAGTTTCAGTTGCTTCATCCTCTTCCTCTATTAAGTTATATTGAGCACCACGCAAAACGGTGTTTCATGTAATATATCAAACATGAGATGCAGTGTTTCATCACCAGATGAAACACCGAGAAGAGAGTTGAAAATACGACGCGCAGAGGAGTATTTTTGACGAACTTCGAGGTGTTTCATCTGGTGATGAAACACTGTGTCGAATGTTTGATATTTCTTCTCAAACAAAATCATTTTTGAAGGAGAAATTAAGGATGCAAATACTAAGCAGTGTTTCATCCGATTTCCAAACACTCATTAAACATTAATTTCCTTTGTATTTTCTTAATGAATTATTAATGAGTTTGAGAATAAAATATCAATGATTAAAATACCGTGGCTCATGTTTGATATATTGCATGAATAATTGTGGTTCAATCTCAGTTGTTCTGAAAATAACTCCCTTATTGTAACTATTTTACTGAGTTCATAATTAAACAAACTTTGTCTGTTGTATTTGAATAGCTGATGATGGCAGACAACATCAGAAGCTGGTTTCTTCACTTATCTCCTGAAACACGGCAAAGATTGTTGCAGAATTTATTAGACCATGATCAGAAGTGGAGAGTGGATTATCGGGAAGGTTTGGCCAAAAAGGTTGAGTCAGATATGATCTGCATGATGGATCAATTAAGTGAACTGATGGAGAAGGAGGAGCCGTTATTCAAGGGCAAAATGCTGCAGTGTGGAAGCTCATACAATAGAACTAAGGTAATTGTCTTTTCAGTCCTTGGTATAAATTTCTTTATCATGTAATTTCTTGACTCGTGTCTGTATTGCAGCATGTATAGAGGAAGTGCTCTAAAACATTTTCCAAGTTAATTGTGATGCGTATGCAATGATTAATTGAAAGCATAAGTCCACTCATATAAGGGAATCCAAGACAGTCTTGGATTCTGAAATCCATGCCATGGATTCCGGATTCTTTGTCTGTGGAACTGGGATTCCAGATTTCGATCTTAAGTGAGATTCCGGTCTCCTTGAGCTACATTCCAGATTCCAAAGCCCAAGATTCTGGATTCCACGATCGAAAATTTCTCAGATTTCGGAATCTGTATTCCCTTACATGGGGCGATATAAGCTGTCGCAAAAATCGGTAACCAGCTTCAGGTTGTTTTCGAAATCTAACCGAGCACTTTGTACTTTGGTACCTTTATGCTCCCATTTAGCCTTCTCATTTCGCCAAAAAAAGTCCGAAAAAGGCCTATTGGTCTCTAAGTTTTATCTCACGAGAGAAAATGCGAAAAGTGAAAAATCGCTCCGACGGGTAGGCGTACCCACAGTCAGTGACCGAAAACGAACGTTATTATGACAAGAATCGATAGCCTAACCCGGCCTATGTAATTTGGCACTATACAGTGGCCAACAGCTGGTTTTTTGTCGGCCTGAGATAGTTACTCTATCAATACATGTAGTTATCCTGACAGGGATAGTCACACGGTAGGCGAATATGACGGTCAACTATGGGCCGTTTCGGCGGACAATCATCCGGAACTTTTGCTTCGCTTTTTCCACAGAAACTTGTATTATTTTATTATGGTGCTTGTGCATACAAATTTGATGAAACGGTACAAGCTTTTTTCTTAAAGAACTTGATCTGGAGCTGACGATAACGGAGATATCTAACATGTGTAATTTTACAAAATTGCCAGTGTCTTGAAAATTATTAGTGCCCCAATTGACTCTGAAAGAGTGGTTTGCTAACCAGTTTGAAACAGTTTCCCTTTTATCCATCCCACAGCGTTTAGACGTGTGTGGAGCAAAATGTGACTGAGAGGCAGTGTAATATTTATTTTAAGGAACTTGAGTCATGGCAAGTGTTGTTTGTGCGTGGGCCTGGTGTGCTCAATATACGGCGTTTAGAGCAGTCTGTTCGGTAGTGCCGCTTGTGAATACAGCAGCTCAAATCTCTTCCCAATTTTCATCACTCTTCATCGCCTCACTCTTTTCTGTGTGCAGGTTGGACAACCTGATGAAATGGATTTTGCCTTTCAGTGGGATCTCTCGGAGAACAGGTCGAAGAAAATATTAGGCGTTAGGTTCTACCCGCAGGGACAAAAACATTTTGAACGTTTAAAAGGACATGTTAGCTTATCAGAATGGGGATTAGTTCCTGTCGACGTGGTTGATGTAGTATTTAAAATAACAGATGAAGATGATGGTAGTGGTGAGTACAATGAAAACCACGATCAGGAGGAGGAGGAGGACGACGAAGAAAAAGAAGTGGAAAATGGGATGTTACCAACGAATATCTATAACCGGTTTTACCGTGTTGTAAACGATGCCTTCATGAAACTGAGACTTTTACCTGACTGGGAACACGGTGGGTTTGCGAGTTCCGCATGTACTGGGACAAGAGAAAATGGACCAGCTTTGATGATGCAGTTTAACTACAACAAGGAAAATGGAGGAAGCCTAAAACTGACCGTGGATCTTGTACTGGCAATGGACGTGAGAGAGATGGGCCCGTCTTGGCAGCACGAGCTTTTGAGGAAGAAACATTACTTGGATAAGATTCTCACAAAAATCCACGCAAAAGTTCTCTTGGACAGCACATTTCCAGAAAGGATGTGGTTGTCTACCATGGATGTCGATCACCCAGTCAAAATTGCAGTACGTATTTTCAAAATTCTCAACCACATTGCCTTAGAAGATCCCAACGCTGACTTGCGAATAGACCTGTATTCCGTAGATGAAAAACGCATGATGATGCTGAAAAGACTTCGAAGGTATTTTGTTTTGTGCGCTGTATCAACCCATGTAATGTATTTAGGAGTGAAGAGCTTTATCTCTAATAAAGAGGAGGCTTGGACGGGAGACTTGAAACATTTAGAGGACATTGATCAATGTCTATGAATAGGAGTTAGATATTTTTGTTCCATTGTGATGACTTCACAGAAGTCACGCGTTGCTGTTGAGTAATTCACTTCCTGGTCTCCCTGACGGATACTAGTGAACAGTTTCCAATGAAAAAATGTGTAACAACCAGTAGAAATGTAAAGGTTGCAAGAGAAGGGGCTGTAAATATCAATTACGCATTTTTTTTTTTTGCGTTGCCCTTGATGCCCACACATGCCATGTCACACTCGGCTATTTTGAACAGACAGCTATGCCAGTGGTGGATTTGAACGATTGGGTCAATTGGTCAACAGTGTGTTTCCGCCCTGCGTGTTATGTCTTGTTCTTGCTCTTTAAGGCTCCAATTCTTTGTAAATTATCTTTGCTAGAAATAAGTGTTCCACGAGAATGGCTAATCATGAGTGGGATTCTAAAATCAAAGAACAACTGGGAGAATTTACATATAAATTTCGGTAAAAGGAATATATATGCTCATCTTTTTAAATAAGTTAGACTCGATACTCCATTATCCTCTGCTGCAGTAAGTGTTAGAATAATTGAACATTATAAAGGGAAAATTAATTTTTAAAAAGATAACATTTATTGTCTCCAAACTGTCAATTCCAAACCTTTTTTTGACAGGAAAATGGCAAATATTGCAGCCTCTGAAGACAAAGAAGAACGTGCTAAAAGATTCGTGAAAGGTTTCCTTCGTCCTATCAAAGAACTTCAATACTATGATATGAAAGTCCCAGAAGGTGAGAGGTTTGTTGAATTGGGTGAATGCCTTGGTCACAGGCCGTTCCTGAAATCCCATGTTTTCCAGTCTTTGGTTTTGGCGCTTTACTCCCTTCGATGCTGTGAACACCCAGACATAGCAGAGGACAAAATTTGGTCAAAAGAAGATGTCCCGGCAGTTGTTGCCAATGTTATGATAATTGTTAAGCAGTTTCTCGATGGATCTGTTGACGAAGCTACGGACGAGAAGCGATCGCGTTTTTGGTCATTTCCTCAGCTTTGTCTGGAAAGTGAAGGACATTGCTATAATCTACATCAGCCAGAATCTCTTTGTTTTGATTTTTATAGAGGTGAAACCGTTAAACAGCATTTTGCACGTATGTGGCATGTACTACAGCAATTTGCTATCAGACAACAAGCACAAGATGATAACTTCTGTAAGCCTTTTGTACATGCTTCTGGACAGCAAGAAAAGTCTTCCCAAGCAGGAATTAGCGATAATGTAGTGTGCCTTCTTCCCCTGACCTTTGCACAAAAAAAAGGCTGACCATAATGACTTCAAAGGCTTCATAAAACTGCACGAAACGTCGCCCAGTCTAATTACGATACCACCTTTATCGATACACGTCTGTTCACCATTGAATGACGGCAAACTGTCGTGGCGAAGGATTCCAAGAAATTACTTCCGTATCACAATATCACAGTTAGGAGATTGGTCAAGAACTCCCTAGCTCATTTCATTGTATGAAGAAGACGAACGGATTCTTGCTTATATTTTACACAGTGTACATAAAACGAGGCTTTTCAGGAGTCAGGAGTAAAGTGTTGCTTTTACTCATATAAAAGCTTCTAACTTTCGGCGGCCGTTGCAGTCGCTACTTTTGAGATATACTGCTGAAAATTCTCAGGTTACCTAATTTTAATATGCTCTTTCAGCTTGTGCAAATAAAAGTGAACTGTTTTCGTGTTTAGCGAAAGTTGATCACGTGATAAAGTCATAAAGAAAGCCTGTTCATTGATATAAGTAAGATAGTTCAGTTGTGAAAGCTTCCATAATTGTGATTACTGTACACTAAAAGATACCAGTAACTTTTTGAGTGCTAAGGTGTCCTCTTAATGCGGGTAAAACCCGGGTTTCGGGACCTGAGGCGTTCCTTAAATAGAGGTAATAGATACAAAGATTATGTGAGCGTTTTCCCGGGACCACATTTTGCGTCCGGTGAATGGAGGTGTCCCTTGAATAGAGGTGTCCCAAAGAAGAGGTTCCACGGAATCATATATATTTTTTTACATCGGGTCCACACATACTTCCATGAATGAACTGCTCGCCATTTCAAACAGCACAGCTTTGCCAAAAAGAAAAACAAAAACTTTAGGCAAAAAGTTACATGATCGATAAAGTTGGTAGAGCCAGGGGCAATTTTAGCAGACGAAATTTTACAGTAAACGATAAAAGAATAAACTTTTCCCACGTCCAACAATATCTGATCTGAAAAAACTGTTGACGTCTAAAATGTGGCAGATATAAAAGTATCTCTTGTTTGGCTTCCCATCACCTTCAACATGAGGCCGAAATGGCCATTTTCCTTGGGGCCTATATTGGAGAAACAAAGCATACAAGCTTTCTTTGAAGGAATAAAAACTTAGTTTATCACTACCCGTTTTCCTTTGAATGAAGATTATACTGTAAGCCTTTTTGCCATTTTGGGTAAGTGTGTTGATGGCTGGTTTCACTAAGAGTAAGCTACAATCCTGTCGTTGCTTTCTTCATGCGGAATTTCGGCTTCTGCGCAGCCTCAGAAATTTGAAACAATAACGGTTTCCGACGGTTACAACATGGGTCAGATGTTGAGGTGGCGCGTCATCTTGGAACCCGCCTTAGTGCTCGATTCGCGGAGCCAGCCAAATTATCGCAGCTATGGGGAAGAGAATAACCAGGAAATAGGGAACTATAAGGTATTTTATGGAGATGCACATCCTCGGAGACCCAAGGACAGCTTGCAGCGTATAAGAATTATTGAAATCCTTATGGACGAAATCACTCACAGGCAAAGTTTTACAGAAAAAGAATCTTCTTGTGAACATTTAGCAATTTCGCTGTTAAATATATCCATATATCCACAGATTTCATTTTAGCTCTGTCCAGACCGTTCCGTGTACTGAAGTGCCTAATGTATTTAAATCCACTCAGTTTTGTCTTTATTTGACACTCCTTTCTCGTGCTTACTTTAACAGGTCGGACTGCCAGATGAAATGGATTTCGCTTTCCAATGGGACCTCTCCGAGACAAGGTCGAAGAAATTAGTAGGCGCCGATTTTTCCTTTCAAGGCCCGAAACAATACGAACGTTTAAATAGAAAGTCTTCTACTGACTTCCTTTGGGTGGACCGTGTTTTTCTGACTTTTTCGGTCATTAGCTCTGTACATCCAAATAACGTTTTTGAGGGAGTGCAGCCGACGCATATCTTTGGTTGGTTCTATCGCGCTGTAAATGATTCCTTGAAGAAAATGCCACTTCTTCCGAATTGGAAACACGGTGGATTTGCCAGTCCTGAATGTACCGGGACAAGGAAAAATGGGCCAGCTCTGATGATGCAGTTCATTTACGACATGGAAAATGGAGATAAACTTAATGTGAATGTTGATCTTGTATTGGCAATAGACTTGAGAGAAATTTATGATGGTGACCTGACAGAGCTGTGTGTTGTACACATGGGCCCAACTTGGCAACAGGAACTGCTGAAAGAGAAAAAATTCTTGGATAAGGTTCTTGTCAAGGTCCACGATGCAGTTCTCTTGGATAGCACCTTTGCTGAGCGAACCTGGCTCTCCACAATGGACTTTGACCATCCTGTCAAAACTGCAGTGCGCTTGTTTAAGATACTTAACCAGATGGCCTTACAACATCCTGACCCTAATATGACGGTAGAGAGTGCCCTCTTTACTGTTAACAAGAGTCATATGGCTGCAATGAATCTTATGCAAAGGTAATTGTTTTCCAATATTTTTCTATAGACTGTAAAAGAATGCGCAAGTACGCTGTCTTGAGAAAGTTAAGAACCATTTATAAATTACAATGCCTGAGCTTCGTAAGTAACGACCGAGCGCGTAGTGAGGTGTTTTTGCAGGAAACAGCTGAATTTTTTCAGATTATCAGCATTGTTCATCAAGGTCTGTCACCTAACAGTTGTAGACGCTGACCAGTTATCGCGTTTATTAAAAGGTCACTGCATTTGTGAGTAAAGAATGACTAATATAGCATGTTAAGTAGACGTTGAATTCAATTCTTGGCGTAAGTCTGTTTTATTCAGAACAAAAACTAAAGCACGTGGCGCCGCAAACAACAGCTACATAGGAGACAAATCGACACCACACTGACACGATAGAAGGAAGGCTAGGATTGGACGGAATGTGAAGGGATTATTTGGTTCCAATAAGTAAAACTGTAGCTGTGATTGGCTAAAATCGCATCGGGAAACGAAGGTGGATACACTGTGAGCAGCCGTTTGATGAGGAGGGGCT
This sequence comes from Porites lutea, assembly GCF_958299795.1. Classification (NCBI taxonomy): domain Eukaryota; kingdom Metazoa; phylum Cnidaria; class Anthozoa; order Scleractinia; family Poritidae; genus Porites; species Porites lutea. The sequence continues at coordinate 34,964,409 of NC_133204.1, forward strand.
TTGCTCTTCTCCTTCTTCTTCTTCTTACTTAAGCTTAAGCTTACTTCCCAAAACTATGGTTTGTTATACTTTCTTCCACAGTTTGATGGCAAAATATCGTACTTCAGAACAACCACAGGTGCACAGTTTTGTCTCAGATAACCTAAAGGAACGTCCTGTCAAACAATTCCAGTACTTTGATATGAAAGTCCCGGAAGGCAAGAGGTTTGCCGATGTGGGAGAATGTCTTGGTTACCGGCCATACTTCAAGTCTCATGTGTTCCAGTCAGTGATTCTTGCTCTTTACGCGCTTAGATGCGTTCAAAATCCAGATACAGCAGAGAACAAAATATGGTCCAAGGACGACCTACAAACCATTGTTGCCAACGTGATGATGATTGTCCAGCAGTTTCTTGATAAGTCTGTTGACAAAGATCCAGATGCTCATGGATCTCGTAATTGGGGTTTTTGCGAAATTCAGCTCGAAAGTGAAGGTGGTCTTTACTGCCTTCCTAACCCCAAGTCACTTTGTCTTGATGTGTATCGAGGCGATACGGTCAAAAACATTTTGCTCGTATGAGGCATTTGTTTGAACAGTTAACAAACCAACAGGAAGCACATAAGACTCTTGGCGGATACTTCCAAGCGGATACGTCTACGCAGGACGAAGCAAGTCAAGCTGTAAATAATAACAAGCAAGAAATAGTGCGTCTACTAACACTAAATGTTTCTGAAAAGAAACCTAAAGATTCATAAAGTAAAAGATTTTGCTTTTCCATGATTGCCAAAAAAATTCACTACTACTAATAAGTAACTATATTGGATTCGGCTTTCGTATGATCCGAAAAATTATGAAGATCAAGAAGGGTGTAATCCACCTAGGGCGATTAGACCTAGAGGGATAACACCCAACCCCCCCCCCCCCCTGGACATCGATATTAAGTTTTCGTCTTCATTTGCCTGTTTCTAGGCACGTTCAGGAGACAAAGGGATGTTGAGTTCTGAAGATATTCTCCAAATAGCAGATGTCGTCCGTCGAGTTTTTTTTTTCCTTGATGATATTGCTATGTTTTGGTAGTAAGTAGTTCTCAATCTGTTCGGCCATTTCTTTTTCGTAAGACGTGTGAAATGCTTATCCAATTTGTCAACTGCTCTATTAAAACAACGTAACCTCGTCCCTAGGGCTTCTTGGTGCCTTCGTCCTTTTGCGGAAATCGCAAACTTCTTTCAAATTTGGTCAACGCTAACTGGTTATGTTGACTTTATTTGATTATTTCAGTGGTGCTATTTGCAAAAGAACGAACTGACGCTTTACGGATCTTTAAAGTGTTCTGGATTATAGAAAAGATGATTTATTGATAACGTACACCAACTTTAAGAAAAAATAAAATAATGGGGGAGTACACCCACGTCTGTGATGTCCACACTCCATTACAATATTTCCAATAAAGCGAGCAATAAAAATGCAGTACCTTTTGTACAGCGGATTCATTTACCTTTCATTTTCTGAACATCCTCAAAACGTGGAAGTTGTCTGCGTTTAGTTTGAATCTTTCTTCTGATTAGACGGGTCACCGGCTACATCTAACCGGTTATTCTTCAGATACTGAATGAGAGGTTAGTTCCTTAATCTTTATCTGTTTCATTTGAGCCTAAAAAAAGTTCTTGAGCTTTATTGTGTTGGATATGATATAATTATCCCTCGAAGGGGAGGTGAATAGTGGAGGTATATATCTAGCGCTGTTCACCGATCCTGAGGGGGGTAGTTGTTTTAGTTTTTACCAAATCAGTCGGATAAAAATGGAAAAAGTAACCTTTTGAAAATTAAAAACGTCACTTTAATGTAGCGACTTTGTTTACAATTTACAAACATTTCGGGGATTTTGTCAAGTGCGCATTTGACTATTCTGATGCAAATTCAGCATGACATTACGGAACGGCGCCTGTAGATCCGTGTCGCCCGCAAAATCGCGGGTCCCATGACTATTTGCGCGCTCACAAAGGGAGCCGACGCATGTCGCGTCCTTTGATTCAAGACTCAAGTGTTAGGGTATTGTTTCCACGATACAAAGGTAATTTAACGTAAGAAAATCTATAGATCCAAGCTTTCGCGCTACTCTCTGTTTTATAAGGAAATGCAAACGCTCAACTTGATAAATATTTTGACTTCATAACATATTTTAACGATTTAGGCCAGCAGAATGTATAGAATTCCAGGAAAACAATTCAGGAAGCCGAACGGTTTTGAACTGCGCTAGACGTTATTATTATCAGTATGCAAATCACCTACCCAATCACCTATACTTTCCATCGAATTGAAATATCCTGACTTTTTTTAACCACTTTTCGATTTGATTCGTTTCATTTTATATTATTTTGTGCAAGCTGAGCTCTTTCATGCGAATTTACGCTTTCAAAGGAAAAAAACTTCGAGGAAACGTTGTGTTTACAACCACGGCAATTTGTATCTATTTCGCTTCACTTACGCTTATATGCAAATTACTGTTCATCCGCCGGATTTCGCTGGAGACAAAAATATCGATTTTGAATTCCCAAATGCTTGCCTTTTGGGGCACCCCTTTTATTTTGGCAATCAAGATTTTAAAAGCTAAGCTTCAGACTTTTCATTCCAACGTTTTAATGCGGGAAAGCTAGGAGAAATGCTCCAACTGATTTAAGTCACGCAACACGCTTTAAGACCGCATAACTTGATCTTTCTGTTATCTTTTGTTCTTCTATTGTCTCCAAAACAATAACGATGTTTTACCAATTTCCACCTACAAATAATAGGACACATTTGATTGACAGAAAAATTTGCATTTACTAGCGACGCGTATCTACAGGCGCGATTCCGTAATGCTACCTACCAGTAAACACCGACAAGCCAAAGTTTGTCGCTTTATTGGTATTTGTTTGTACGAATGCTTCATTTATTTGGCTCAAATTTCGTCTTCCGAAAACGGTCTCGAAACGAAACGCCATCTTCGCTCCGGTCGCCAAAACAGTGATTTCGAGTTTAATAGGGAGCCAATCAAAACCCGTGAAAAAATGCTATCCACTGATTTGGTAAATACTAACATGGGATATTCTGTATTCCCCGTATTTATATCTGTACAACTTGCTTCTCCCCCTCAAATTCTGCATTAGCATTGTCTACTCTTCAATTTCTCTTGGGACAACTGTAGGTCCTGTAGTACATGTAAAAGGGTTTGCAAGAGTTTGTGGGGCAAACAAGCTGTAGTCATGTGTATAAGTAAGGGAGATGTGCACATGGCGATTTTTTGGGCTATCAACTGATATTCCTGTAATTCCTGTATCCTGCAAATAGAAAAAGATAGAAAAATCTTTTAAGTGTAAGTGAGGTTAAAGAATTCGTTACACTTTGTACAATCAATCGTGACGTGTTAATCTTGAGTGAAGCAAACTAGCTGATCATAGCCTGAAACAGGACGATCGTGTGTAAGCAATTGAACCTTGAAACGCACTAAAACAAACCAAACTAATAGAAATAGAAACTAATAGAAATCCACCAATAACAAACCATGACATGTAAACATGTGTTTCCTAAGAGGCTTGCTAAGATGATTGAACGAACAGAAACACCCAAACTTCCTTCAAAGTTTGCAAAGTGTGTAGCACGATACAGAGAATTTGGCAGTAAATATGCGTTTCTGGGCCATTTCACCTTCACACAGGCGCAACCCCTCCCCTCACCCCACAAACAAAGTTGTATGTGTACGTATCCAGAAGTTTTTCAAAGTTTCAACTATATATAGGGTGGGGGGAGGGTGAACTGCAAGAAAATTTCGAGTAAGGATGCAGTGAGGGAACCCAAGAATGACAGAAATATAAGAATACTGTATCACTGTCCCAATTAAGGACTTTTGTTCATGATTGTACATCTCATATATCAGTGGCACATTCCCATCCAACAATTCCTAAAGGGCCCCTCCTGACTCTAAAGGGCCACTTGATTTTGTTTTGGATGCCTCCTCAGAATTAACGCAGCAAATGATAGTTTTAAAGTCTATTTTGTCTTAAGTCTTGAGTATACAGTCAACTCTAGCTGTCTTAATGGACACCTCTATAAGACGGACACCTCTGTAAAATGGACACCTTAGGAGTTGGTCCCTGCCTTTCTTTGCTCCCTCTATTTGACTTTCTATAAGATGGACATCTATCTAAGACAGACAGCTAGTGCCGGTCCCAAAGGTGTCTGTATTAGAGAGAGTTGACTGTAGTACTTAAATAATCTGAGCTTTTGGATTTGCCCTGGGGCAATACTGTCAACTCTCCTGGATAATCCGGGAGACTCCCGATTTTGAATTGTTTCTCCCAGTCTTTAGATTACAGTATGAAATCTCCCGGATAATTGTTGAAGTTTGCTATTTCTTGTAGATTCGACTTTCTGTCGATGAAGTTTCAAATATTTTGCGTTGTTTGAGCTATGTAACTTTTAACATGTAATGTTCCCTCAGAAACTCCAGTATACCATTGTAATATAAGCAATTATGTGATTGGTGAGAAGTAAACCAATCCAGGCACGGATCCAGGATTTTGAAATGGGGGGTGAATTTTTGTAATAATGTAATAGAACCAAAGCCTGGCTGAGGTGTTTGAGGTCTGTGCATCAGCGTGATTGATTTCCGATGAATAATTAACATTTTCGAATTTTAGGCGAACGCAAATGCCAATTATATTATTTTAGATTTGTAAACTCATTTGCGGATTTCTAAACCGGGACGACTAATTTCTTGTTGAAATAGTAAATACTTAGCTTTTGGTGCCTTATTGCATTCGAATTGTTGCTAGTCTTTATCAAGAACAATGAGAGTTTACCGTGTGTACATTCCAAAAAAATATGCAATGATTCGACCAGCGAAACAGCTCACTTTCAAACGCCGCAGGAAGCAGAAGAATATACTCCCATTTCTCTTTCAGAACGTTGAGAAGGCTAGTTACAGCGTTTTCATCTTTTTTGCTGATTACCTCTGGCACGAGGGCACACAGCTCATAATGAGCTCGGTTTTCGTGGCTGAAACGGGACTTCAATTCCGATGAAACTATGTCTAAAAACGGTATTGAAATCGCACGCCGTCGGAATGGCAGAGTAGACAGACCTGGCCTGGACGACGACAATGCAACGTCGCTCGAGCATGGAAACGAGGCGTTTTTGGATTACATGCTGGACAGTGTGTTTGTAGGCTCAAAATGAATAAATTGATTGGTAGAACCAGTCATCGCTTATGCACATTCTCCACCTCAATCAGAGAAATCAGAGAAATCAAATATTATTTCAATATTTGAGGGATAAGAAAAAAAAAGAAAGAAGGGGCCTCAGAAAAAGGGGGGGTGAAAATTCACCCATTTCACCTCCCCTGGATCCGCACCTGCAATCAGGTACAAGTGTTACAATTCCCTCAACATCTTTTTCGCATGTTTTTTTTTTGCACAAATGATGTCATGTTTAATGCATTATGACCTTCCCTGTCTTCTCAATGTTTGAAGATGTCGGGGGTTGACAGCCCTGGGTGTCTCACTACCACCTACCAGGCATTCATCCATCGGCCTCAATCTGCTTATCCTTTATAGATAATTAACAATTAATTTGTGACTGAATGTTGTGCTGTTTCATTATATATGATTGTAGGCAAATTATGGCGAGCCAAATGAGAAATTGGTTTCTTCACTTGTCTCTGAGGGAGATTGATGGATTGTTGCAGAAGTTACTGGACTATGACAAGAAGAGAAGAGTGAATTATGAGGAAGGTTTGGCCAGTAAAGTTGAGTCTGATATGATTCTGATGATGAATCAGCTGGGTCAGCTGATTGAGAAAGAAGATTCTTTGTTCAGAGGCAGTATGATGCAGTGTGGAAGTTCATACAATCGAACCAAGGTAATTGTTAATTTCAGAGCTAGATGCCAGTGGGAGCTCAAAGGGGATTGAAGTCTTTGAATTCAACCCCCCCCCCCCCCCCCCCAAGACATGTAGCACTGATATAGGCTTTGAATTTACAAATGTTATAAACTGCATTGAATTTTCAAAGGGTAGCTGTAGGTAGATACAGAACATGAGTCCTTTAATTTCAAGATAAATGTTCCAAATTGCAGTTTTACAACCACCCTATGATTGTATGCATTATTAATTTTGACAACACAGTGACTAAAATTTTGTTCTAAGGCGTAGTGACGATGACAAATGGAAAATGACTAGCTGTAAAAACAGTTTCAACAGTGAGCTCAGGTTGAAAACCCCCTGTCAAAAAATTCCCTGCTTACTGGGCAGCCATAGCCAGCTAGCTACCCAGCCGCTCTTTGACTTGTCACGCAATAGGAGGAAAGTTGCATGACGATACAAGGAGCTAGGAGCGTTGCGTAACGAGACAATGAAGGGTTGCATAGGAAATTAGAAAATCCTTGTCTGCCCTTATTTTTATATTTATTTGTTCTTTTATATATTTATTTCGACATAACACGGAAATAGCCGTGTAAGGTCAGCATAAAGGTTAATTGACTGGTTAGCAATTTGAATCACTAATCTTTTCGCCCAGTGCTAGGTAATTCAAGACAGTCTTGGATTCGTGATTCCACCCGGCAGTGGATTGCGGATCCCAGTTACTGGATTCTGAATTCCTCGTTAGCGGTATTTCGGATTCCTCGAGCTGAATTCCTGATCCCAAATCAAAGGTTTCCGGATTCCACAGGCAAAAATTAAGTTTTCAAAAATATCCGCGTAAAAAAATGAGGCTCAGTTAAGCAAAATTGAACGATTGTAATTGAGATGTTTATGAAAACATTTCTAGTAACAGCTATATTTACAAACTGTTACTTACAGTGTGCAAGTAATTATTTCACTTACCTTAAGTTCCATCGCGAGCAAGTGCGACTAATTGGCAATGCTAATTTAAAAAATGACTAGAGAGCCATGAAACAGACCTTAAATTTAACCCTTTAAGCCCAAGTATCCAAATACAAATTCTCCTGACTGATCTCCATGCATTTTATTAAAGAATTGGTTGAAAGAATTTGATTGAAGATCAAAAGCATTTTCACTTGGTGACTCGTCATATTAATTCACATGACCATTTCTGTTGTTTATGTATTGGTATTGTTTATGAGAAAATTAATGTTGGTCACTGCTTGGACTTTATAAAGGGCTAATCAGTGAAATCTACTTATTTTTGTGCCTCAAATGTGCTGTACGTAGATTGGACAACCCGACGAGATGGATTTCGCTTTCCATTGGGATCTTTCTGAAACACGGTCAAAGAATGTTGTGGGAGTCAACTTCTCCTTTAATGGCCAAAAGCCCTTTGAACGATTACAAAGACTTAACGTCTTACCTGAGACCTCAAAAACTGGAGTCCTACCAGTGGATAGTGTTGATGTCTCATTTTCTGTTAAAAGCGCGGATAATAGCAGTACTGAGAATGCAGACAGTACCAATGCCGTGGTAGATTGTTTACTACCTAGATACATTCATGAAAGGTTTGAAGAAGCTGTGAATGCTGCCTTGATGAAGCTGCCACTTCTACCTGACTGGGAACACGGTGGTTTTGGCAATCCTGATTGTACTGGAACAAGAAAAAATGGGCCCGCTATGATGCTGCAGCTCAACTACAACGCAGGCGATGGAGGAAAATTTAAATTGACTCTGGATCTTGTTCTAGCAATAGACTTGCGAGAGATTTACGATGGCGACCTGTCAGAATTGTGTATTGTCGACATGGGGCCACCGTGGCAGCAAGAGCTTCTGAGAAGGAAACAGTTGTTGGATAAAGTTTTAACTAAAATCTACGATTCTATTCACCTGGATACTACCTTTGCAGAACGAATATGGCTTTCTACAATGGACACCGACCACCCAGTCAAAATTACAGTGCGTATCTTTAAAATACTCAACCAAATGGCCTTACAACTGCCCGACCCTGATATGATTGTCGACAGTGCTCTCTTCACAGTGGATAAAAATCACATGCTTTCCATGAGAGGACTTCGAAGGTAACTTTGTTATTCATGCATGTAAATTCAGTTTCGTTATACTAAGCTTTGTTCCCGTTAATCTGTAGCTTCCCGACTCGGAGTATTTCGCAGACTCAGGAAGATTGCAGAAGTTGATTTGAAAAGCGTTGATTAAAAAATATATATATATGCGACGCAGGGATACGGCTTTCTTAAAGGCAAGGAATTCTCAAATTCACGTATACTCCTAACATGCTCGTATAGTATTCAACTTCTTTAGAAAAGTTTAAATTCCGTTGCATGTTATACTTTAGTTCGGATAAGAATTTTTCCGATTACGGTCTTTCTTTCTCTTAAGGTGTGGTAAAACGTGTGAGTAACGTGTCGTGCGACAATTTTATTGTTTCACGTTACAATGTTTCATTTTTTACGCAGAGCCGGGGTAAAGTAAACAAAATGGGAAAACACGAATTTGAAGTCCGGATCTGGAAATTCTATCGATTTAAATTTTATCCTTTCTCCATGTCTTTAGTCTTGATCAAGACTTTGCAAAAACCTAAATTGCTCATCTCGCTGACGAGTTAAGTTAATCATAAAAACATACCTTTTGGGAAAGTCAACTTATTCAGTGTTAAGTCAGGACACCTGTTTTTATTTGTTTATTATTAAATTTTTCTTACAGGAAAATGGCAAATTATTCTGCTAATGAGGACAAAGAGCGTGGCAGAGAACAAATCAGGAAGAAACTGCGACTACATTCTGTCAAACAGCTACAATACTATGATATGAAGGTCCCGGATGGCGAGAGGTTTATGGATGTTGGTGAATCGCTTGGTCAAAGACCTTATCTGAAATCCCATGTTTTCCAATCAGTTGTCCTCGCACTTTACGCTCTTAGTTGTGCTCAACATCCAGATGTAGAAGAAGACAATTTTTGGACCAGGAGCGACCTCCCAACAATTGTTGCCAACGTAATGATTATTGTCCAGCAGTTCCTTAATATGGCTATTGACAATGACCCAGACTCCCAAGGATATCGATATTCGGTTTTTCCTAGTATTCAACTAGAAACGGAGGGCTCTCTTTACCGTCTACAGGCACCCAAATCCTTTTGTCTTGATGTCTATAGAGGCGACACCATCAAACGACATTTTGGGCGTATGTGGCATTTCTTTCAACAGCTAACGACACGAGAAGACAGGACTGAATTAAAGGAAGGAGGAAGTCCACCAGCAGCAACCGCGGGCGAAATAGTGCATCTTCTTCCCTTCACTTTTCGCGACAACGAAGGCTGACGAAAAACAAGGAAACTCAGACCTTAAGTTTCTCGTTATTTGTTTTGTCTTTAGTGCACTGTCTTTAAACTAATATAGAAATGAAAGTCGTACTTACACTAAACTCTAATTTTTTGTTAATAAATTAAGTTTAAATGAGCTATCTGACCCTGATATGTTAAGTTATCTTAGTTAGGATGACCTCACAATCATACGATACAAGCAGAAAGCCGCCCAATATTCTGAACACCACCATTTTTTCCATCAATAGTGGTTTCCGGTTGACATAAAAGGTTAGGACGACTGTCAAGACCCGTAGTAGAAAACTACTCTCTTTTAAAGACAGAGGAAGTCTTTTTTCTCCCTTTCCCTCCTTCACTTGTTTTTTCCTTTTATTAAGCTGGCAGTCGAGGTTGCTTCAATCGAATTATATTTCGGGACTAAAAGTGGCGATCGTGAACGCGTTTTGATGGTATGATTCAATTGTTTTGAGATCATATTTGAGGCCCAGGAGAGGTGTGGAGGCCTTTTGAGGCTTAATTTATATTTTTGTCATTTCTTCCCATTCGTGTAAATCCAGGATTCTTCTTCATCATCAACCTGTTGGATATTTAACCCTTACCTAGACGATCGCCCCATAATGCAATTAGAATTTTTCCTCTCATATTTCCACTGGTTTTTGTTTCCCCATAAACAGAGTACAACAGATAACGAACGGAGAAGCTTTGGCTTTTACTTTCTCAATACAGGTAAACTAAGGAATCACTTAAGTTGCAGTATTTTGGCAAATACACTCTTTATACTGACTTAATTAACATAGGCTTAATTTTCCCTTATATGCATGATAATGAAGTCTTGCCTAGTCCCGAGGCCATGTATTTCATGCAGCCTGTACGTTTCGTTTCATTTTGTGTGAGTGGACTTAGCGAGTGTTAGCCACTTTAGAAAATACCATAATAATCTTTTTGTTCCCCCCCCCCCCCCACCCCGCCACCCAAAAATTTGCATAACCATTGTTTTCAGTTTCTCTAGTAACAGACTTACAATTCTAGTCAAGAAAGCTGGCATTTAACAGCAACAAAAAATCATGGTATGAAATTTTGCTTCGTACGGTAACGTCACGTCTTGGTTGAGTTTGTTGATGGTTCTCCTTCTTGGTCCCTGAGTCAATTCTTCAGGTATTTTCCCCTCTGCCTTAAATACCAACGTTTTCAAACTACTCGATCAGAAGTGTATGACTCTATCAACCAAACTGTTAATTAATTGATTAATTAATCAATTCTTTATTTAGTTAACTGTTTCTAGTAATCGATGCAGTGTCGTTCTCCGTATAATAGAAAGGTTAAAGCTCACTGCATCAGTCAGTCCGGTCTGTCCAGTTAAAAACCCTCGCAGTCTTATGGTTGACCAATGACGTGGTAGTCAGTCAACGTTCAATACTAGCTTTCTTTGTATTGACGTTCTTGATCAATCTTGACTTTCTATTAGCTTTCTTTCTACTGACGCTGAGTCTTGACTTTCTGTTGACTTTCTTTCTATTGCCGTTCAATCTTGCCTTTCTATTGGCCTTTTTTCTATTGACGTTGAATCGTGACTTTGGGTTGCGGATTATCAATTATGTAACCATCCCCAGGCCAGGTGTCATCATAACAAGGGCCGACTGCTTTTAAATCCGAGTTGTGTTCAAAGTACGCATTCCACGTCTGAAATGAGTAGTTGTTCTTTCCTGCAGAGGAAAGACCTGATTAGTGGCGACTCTGGGGCACATTCTTCCACAGCAACAACTCAGAACCTGGTTAACAATTTGCACGTATCCAGCTCGAAAGTTCTGATTAAAAATTGGATAGATATATGGTGTAATGGCACTGTTAGAGTACGACATGAAGTACCTCACGAAATGAAAAGTAGCGCTGTTACAGATGGTTTGAAGAGGTTGTGGGCTAATACATACAAGAGCAAGCCAAGAGGGAAACCAACAAATGCAAAAGACGATTTCCACCGTCACGAGCATGGCGATCACTTTCCTATTGACCGTACGGTTACGAGCGGTGCTGGAGGCTGTCTGAATCCCAGGGTTTTCTCTGGTGTACATTTTCACCCCGATGGCAGTGTACAAGGCTGTTGTCGTAGTGATAGGAATGCCCGTGACGAAAATAAAGTCGCAAATTAAGTATGTTCGGTAGTTATCCATTGTTTTCAAAAGGTCTCTTATAAGGAAATTAGCGCAGTACGTTTTTCCTTGTATTTCAATAAGATCAGAGTAGCGAAATAGTAGATAGTAGCAACAGCATGGTAGGATCCAAGTCACTGTTATTATTACTGCCACCGCTCGTTTTGTCATAGGACGTCTGAGAGGAAAGACTACTGCCAAGAACCTATCCAGCGCGATAAAGGTAAATGTCAAAGTAGAGACTAGGAGGGACACAAATGGGACTGAGCTGTTGATCTTACACAGAAGGAGACCAAACGTTCCACCGATGGGCCACTCAAAACCGACCAACACAATGGATATCATCCTAGGCATGTTGCAGACTGTGATGAGCAAATCGGCGACGCAGAGGTTAACTATAAGGTAGTTATTTACAGTTCGCATTCGCCTGCTCGAGTTCTGATAAACTGAACCGATAGTCAGAGAATTGCCAACGAGGGATAGAATGATAGCAACTGCGTAAGCTAAAACTTTGAAAGCTTTCGAAACCACAGACTCCATCTCAGTGGTTAAAGAATTTGCCCCTTCAGAAGAAGTTTCGTTTTGATCATGAGTCCAGTTTGCTGTAGTGTTACCGAAAACGCGAACGATGGGAAAAAGCAAGTCGTTTGTCGTGTTCATTCTTTCGAAAGAAACTCAGTGTAAGTACTGTACCGGTTTGATTTCTGGAAACAGTACTAGTTCAACAGTTAAATCCAGCTCTGCGTTGCTCTCAAACATGTTTGCTCAGGTGACAGATGACGGTCTTGTCGAGCATTATTTTAATCCATTGCTGTTTACTCGTGGTAATCTCGTATCAAAAACTGATAAAGTCTCATTTCAATCATGGAAACAATGCTTTTTAAGATAGCTCTTGAACGCGTGCTGTATATCAAGATATTGCGTACTAACGTGGAGTATTCATGCTGATGCCAATACACCAAAATTTTCCCAGTTGGTCTTAGATAAAAAAAACATTCATTTCGGTTAAGTTTTTTCTTGAAAGCTTATCACATCATAAAAACCACAAATAGTAAAACACAAATAGAATTGGAATCAACATTTGTCGATCCGCAAGAAAATAAGGTGTTAATTGTTTGCGGGATTCTCAAGGAAACATCTCTCTTGATGTCTGAGTGCTAAAATCAATACTTTTATTACACGCTTTTTAAGCAATTACTTTTGACTTGTCATTATTTGTTTTGATGGCTTTGCAATTTTAATGTCATAAAACTTAAAATGCAGCGAAATTAAACCGAAACAGAATATAATTGCACCCGATTTTCAACAAGCGCGATAATATTTTCTCGAATTTTCGCAAAGATTAATGTATGCCATGGAGATACTGTATTGGCTTGTGTAAGTCATTCTTTTATATCTGGGTTAAAAGGTAAGAGAAATACAGTCAAACTTGTATCAAGCGAACCTTTATTTAAAGCGGTTACTTAACAACATCCCGCAAATCATTTCACTTAATGACAGTAAAAATGACCTGCAATAAGTGGTCACTTCTATTAAGGGGGTCACGGTCGCATTTCGAATTCCCAAGGTCTCAACGAGTTATTTTTTTTATTATCTTTACCTCTATTAAATGCCACTTTGAAAATATGTATCACACTTGTTGAACATTGATATACTGTGAATAGCTTTTAGTGGTCTGACTTAAACTTTCTTTTCTAGTTTTGACAAGAAAAGGTAGAAATTACACTTCGAGGACAATTTGTCTTGTGATGGATATTTCGCTTTAATAGTGCATCACCTTTATTTTAATGATGTTTTCCAAACCTGTATTAAACAGTCGGTACGCCCTTCCCCAAGGCTAACCGCTTAATACAGGTCTGACTGTATTTGAAATTGGTCTCTGCACCATTTTGGCTCTCGAGGAAGTGTGTAATGGTTTTGTCTGAGACATGATTCGACTGTATTCGAGAAATTTGCAAAAGGCTTTTTGTACCACATTTGGACTGAGACTGGCTCCATTTAGTGCACGTTAAAAACACTTAACACTCGACACTTTCTTTTCTTTTCCTTTACCTTTAAGCATCACTGGCTTCTTGCCAAAGTAGTGTTAGTAGAGTTGGCGGACCGGTCTTATAATAATAATAGCTTTATTTCGAATTCGTCGCGGCCGCTGAATAGAAGCACTGAAGACTCTATTATAGAGAGTTAGCCTTGACTTAAGGTAGATATATTCACAAATTCCAGTCAGAAAAAGACCTTTGTACAACCAGCTATGGTAAAACTGTGTTTATTTCAAACTCAAATTCAGGCACTTCTCGCTGGTGTTTGTGAATATTTCATTTTAGGTCCAGGCTAACCCTGTACAGATAAGTTTTCCACGCTTTTATTCAACTGGCTTCAGTTGTTCAACACTTGGATAGCGCTATCCACCGGAAAAATCACTATCCGGCAGTTAAGTATTTGGAAAACTAATTACTCTATCCAGTGGATAGGCAAAAAAAAAGTTTATCCACCGGATAGAGTTATCCAACATTTGAACAACCGGAACCAGGATTATTCGTCACTTCATCTTATTTTCGGGCAAAACAAAGATAATTATTACCACACTAAAATTCGAACCAGTTTAGAAACAAGAAGGGAACCGGGCCGAATGAGCAACTTTCGCAAAGACCTCTGGGATCGCTACTGACGACACGTCCAGTAACCGTCCCAGAAGTCTTTGTGAACGTTAGCTCGCTCAGTTTTTTTGTTTTTCCCTAAAGTTTCGAATATCAGGACATCATGTACGAGAACTTCAACTTAGGCGCCATCTTTATTAATCCGGATATATTTGGAAAATGAGAAATTTTGAGATGCCATGAAACACTTTGCGTCCAAACACACTCGCTCGGATAAATTTGAAAACGCGCTTCTTCTCTAATTTTTTTTTTAAGATCTACTTTGAAGAGCATCATCGAAAAGTTTCGTTTCCAAAATTCATCCTTATTCACACTACGGGTTAAGCAGTGTTTTCAAATTTATCGTTTGTTCAAAAGCGTTTTCGACAAGTTCCGTTCAGGTTCGGAAACAATTTTTCTGGATTGGTGTGGAAGGTAGACCTAACCGTAAGACGTTGCTTTGTATCAAATTTATCCGGCGTAGTGTCGAAGTGTGGATGGGACCTTAAAGCATTACTACAAAAGTCGCGGTGATAAGATTTGTCTTTATGAGAAAACATCAAAGTATGAATAAGAACACAAAATTACAGTCTGGCGGCTGCCAAGAGGTTTTTCCCTGTTTTAGCCTTGTCCTAAAATAAATGAAGAAACATCAGTGGCACTTATGTTCGTTACTACTGAATCAGGCTTAGTAGTTTTTAAATCGTAATCTTTACATGACAACACGTTTAGTGGCGTAAAGCGTTCTTCGTAGGCGTCCACACGTATCTGGATATGTTTGAAAGCAGCGTGAGATTTTTCTCTCCATTTTCAGAAAAATACGCGTCCAAACGTAGCGTAATCGAATCGTTTTCGTTTGTCCACTGAAAACACTAAAACAATGAACAAAAGAAAACTTCCTTTACAGAGTGTGCGCCCTATGATTTAAGATATCAGCGTATTCAAAGATCTCCTTTTCGTCTGTCCAAACGAAAACGATAAGGCGACGTGTTTTTACATGTGAACAAATCGAAAGGCTGGAGCTCAGGAAAAAAAATCCGTTTTCAAAACCGAGAACTTAATTTCACTTAACGGATCTGCTTAACTTGAATACGCAAACATATGACTTGAAGGAAGTAACCCAAAAATTAACTATTAATAGTAAATTTCCCCAAAGTAGTCCACTTTACCTTGCTGAATTTTGCCTTTCCATGTTGGTCCTCGATTCAGTTCAATATTATTTTCGTAGGGAATTATTTACAGATCATTATAAGGTTCAGGTTTTTAGACGTGTTGTCCGGCCATTTCAGGAGTTCGTATTTTCGTCTGCTGCGTTAATTCTCCCCTCTTTCCTCTTTTTTATCGCCGGTTGACATTGGAAAGTCTGCTTCTTTTTTCACACCTCAGTTTAGTCGCGTGTTAATATTCTCATCTGAACAAAATGTCGGTATGTTTTACGTAAATCGTCTGCTCTTCGCGATGGACTTCTCGCCATTCGCTGCTTGATGCAAGAAGGCTTCGTTGATCTCATCGAAATGCTTCGCTTCATGTTTTTAAAGGATTCACTTCCTTTTCTCTGGATACCAGTTATTATTTCGTAAAGCAACGACAGGTAGAGTAAAACAACGAGAATTTCTGGCTGTAGTTGTTCCATGCGGCCGACTTACTCGGTTCCAAATATCGTGTATATGAATATTGTTTCATTACCTACACTGAAGCGAGAAACCATCTTTAACTATGGTAATCGGATGAAATGAGGGCAGATGTAACTGAGAGGATGAGAACCAAAAACATTAGAAATAAAACAAATTATATTATGCAAATTTATCAGGATATACCTGGCAAAAAATTAATAAGATCCTTTGAAGAGACAAGAAGTTATTTTTATAAACCTTACAGGTATTATGAACGTCTATACAAAAGAAAGAAATTGAGCAAAATTAAAGTTTATTTACACAATCCAGAAATATCTAAATGGTAATTTTGGATGCAAATTCAGCGCCTTCTGCAAAAAAGCTAGTAAACAAACTCGACGTCCAACAGTTAAAATAGTTTTTAAACTTTTTATCACCAGCAATAATACGGTTTGAGTGCACGAGTATAATTTATCCTTGAACTGAGAATTAAAATTATTGTGACTCTCGCCGGCAGACGGAAGACAAGTGGAGGGGAGCGATATAGATATTCTGTTTGCTGTGTCAGGCAGCTGACATCGTTTATGAAAAATGTATGAAGTTTGCCATAAAAAGAGAATAAGCTGAAGTAGTATTAATAGACTTAACTATGTTTCCATTATTGTTGTTAAATCATGCAGCCACGAGAGTAAACGTAACGTAACGTAACGTTAAACTCTTTTCTAGCACTTTTAATTTGAAGCAACGTTCTTATATATTGCTTGTTACGATGCATAACTCGTGTGAAGATTTCAGTACACACAATGTATTTAGGTTATCTAAGGAAAGTTCATCAGATGAAGGTGGATGCAACTATTATATCATCATTCAATGCTCTTTAGCCTCCGACCGAACCCTCGTTTGCGTACGATTTACCACTACGAATTTTGCTGAATTGTTTTCACATCCGGAACTCAACAACATAATACGTCCTCTGAAAATTTAGGGTGCTTACTCCTTTCCTATCTTTTGAAGGAGATTTTGTTTAGGCTAACATTATTTTTAACTTTTTTATATTTTATTTGGCTAGATGTCTTGCGTGATGGCACCCCTATTGCAGGACTAAAAATTTTTGAATAAAGGTTGACGTCGACGAAAGACAACAACACTGACAAAAACATTGAATTTGAGTTCTTTCAAACTCCTTAGCGATTATTCGGTCTCGCTCAATTTGCGTAATGTTGACGAATTTTCTTGGAGTTGAATTCTTAGGGACCGCATCCAAGTTAAAAAGTAGAGAGAAAAAGTTGCATTGTTGTGCCGAGGTGTTTCTATAAACATTAGGAAATGTTACGTCATAGTTTCGGAGCGGTGGGCGTCAAGGAAATGTACGAAAATGTGTGATGCTCTAAAAAATTCTTGTTTTTTGGCCATTTACGGCCAAATTCCACGAAAAAGCAATCTCGCTTACATTCTTCGTTTAAAATATTGATTTTAATAAGGCGTAAGGCAAAAACAACTGGGAGTTTAGTTTAGGAAAAATCTCTGTATCTTTTAGAGTTAAAGAAAAATAAAAGTATTGTTCGTTTTTTGGGGTTGCATTTGTTTTATCTGCAAGTGAGCCTATGAAATGCTCATAACAAGTGATTATGTAGTACATAATCACTTTTAAT
>NC_133204.1:34986695-35126695 GCF_958299795.1 Porites lutea
TGAAAAGTAAGTAAAAAACGCTTCGCAACTAACATGAATATAATCATCTCTTGCATGGAAGATAATCTTAAACAAGTAAAACCCAAGCATCAATCTAGATAAGGTGTAAGATTTGCTTATTGACTGCCTAGGAGAGAAATGCCGAAGATAGATGGCTAAACTATTAATTAAAAATCGATTCGCATTCTTCAAACTAGCTCAAAATCCGCGAATTAACATCCTCTTCAAGAAAAATAAAACATCTATACTATGAAAAGCTGATAATGATTTGAAAGCGGATTAACGAGGAGATGACTATTGAAAAAAAAAACATAAGACACAGGATATTTAGACAATATCCTCCTCGGACCTCCTCATGTTGCTTCCACTGTTTCCAGCAGGAGAGATTTCATTGCTTCTTTCACTGCTATCTTTGGTGCCTACAAAAAGCCGACCCGCCGCTTTGCGCATGTCCTTACTTCTCCAAAAGTATATAAGGGGGTTCGCGGAAGAGTTTATCAACAGCGCGGAGATGGCAAAATTCATCTCTGTTTTACTCTGATTGCTGCTGCTAAAACCAGTTATTATTTGCACAAGAACAGCTGGAAGAAGAAACAAAAGGAGAGCTAAAAAGATGTATACAATGGTAACAGCGCAACGCCTCTCTCGTCTGTAAACAATCAGGGCGCCGTTTTCCCCCGAATGCAATGAATGGATGCTGTTTCGTTTGAGGTACACCATTAACACCACCTGAACGACCAGCAGGTAGATGACCAAAAGGCCGGCGATAACGGAAGTTATGATTTGATTGCTATTCTCATCGATGCCTACGTATCGGAGAACGATAAAGCCTATCCAGATGGCCCATAGTATCGCCATGTTGCGTGCAGTCTGATTGGTTGTGACGTTGGCGCGGTATTGGAGGGGTTTTGAGACGGCAATTGAGCGATCGGTGCTCAAGTAGGCCAAGCAGAGAAATGAACCACCCGTACATAAGTAGAGAAATGCTTCGTACAAGCTGTGCAACAGGCCTGAGCTGCAAATGGTTGACGAGAAATGCAGCATCAAGCGCCACGCAATGAAAAGAGGCTGGGTGACTAGGCCGACCATTAGGTCAGTTAAGGCGAGGCAGCAAAGTAAGATGTTTGCTGGGATACGAAGTTCCCGAGTCTTGTAAACTGTTATTATGATAACAATGTTACTGAAGATAGCAAACACGGCAAACGGTGTGTTTATGGCGATGATGGAAATGTTGAGATGATAGTGATAAGACATACTGTCCAGCATCATATCCAGATTGCAGGGCAGTAAACTTGTCTGGTTCGTCGGTAAGATCTCGTTTGAGTTGTTTGTCATCCTCTGAAAACGATGTAAACATTGAGATAATCTGTTAGCGAAGAAAGAGTTGCTTAATCCTGTCTTAATGATATTTAAAATAAAAGGAATATTCTATTTACGGGATTAAAAAAAACTCATAACACGAAAGACACGAAAGCGCTGGTTACGAACTTCTTGAGATCTACCGGTTTTGTTTTTTTGTCACATGATTTACAGCATAAGTCACGTGACAAGCGTCCAAGTCCATTTCTTACGGTAGAGATTCTGCGATGGAATCGAAGGCTTGTGTATAATACGTTTTCTATCCTGTGAAATGAGTATTTTTCTCACTAAATATTATTGAGATCATCAATAGGTTTTAAAATGCTTATGGATCATTAGTACAATTTCAATAGAAAGTATCCTTTCTCTCGACTGCCTAGAAGAAATTTCGTGTTTTTAGAAATCTCACTTAATAATTATAATAATGATAAACGCAAGTAGGCCAAGCCAATCTGAGGCCCGAAAATAAAGCTAGTGGCCAGCCAGAAAACTGGAAACCATTCAAATGCTCGCCCCATTTTCTTGATGGCTGCGATTCTCACGGGTCGGTGGAATAAATGGGCGGCAACTTTAACTGATTAATACCCATTTTCCCCGATTTTTGGACATCGGAAAATTCTGTAAAAGACTGCAGCTGGCACTGTCTCCAAGCAAAGAAAATAACGAGTAAATTTTTGTACTTCAAAATCTGATATCTCACATTCTGTGGTCTTAAGTTATTCTCATCAGAAAACTAAATTCTGGTAACTCATATACAACTGCAATTTGAGGAATGTTGCACATCAATTCGCATCACTCTTTAAACTTATTTCAAAAAATGCTACCTTCCGTGTCCTCTTATGTCAATTTCTTTTGCTGGTTTGATATCCTGACCTTAAAAGTGATCATTGATTTTTATCTCAGCCGAAGCTTCCGCACATAAATCGGTATCAAGAGAATATTAACAGCTGTTTGAAACATGGCGTAAGTATAATTATTTTGAAAATCGTCCAGTTGTTTCTGGCTGATAATTTGATAACCAGCTCTGCCCATCTTGTCCCCGTTAATACAGATTATGTTGAATAGTAAAGGCAGCTGAAAATAAATGTTCTTTGCATGATAAGTAATCACAAAAGAAAGATAGAAGTGTACCTGTTATGATGTTTAAGAGAGTTTTTTCCCTTTTCATTGAAAGCAATGCCGTTTCTCTGGAGAAAATAAACCTTGCCGGACAATCTAGTTGCGGCGCTGTGCTTCCGTTTATGTTTTATTCAGTATCTTTTTTATATTCGTCATCTTTAATGAGCTGCCAACTCTACACAAGGGTATTGTTGTGGTACACGCAAATGTCCACAAAACGTGCAATAAATAAAAAAATAATAATAAAAGAACTCAAAGTCCGGCCAAAAATTTTTAAGGTATTTATACTCGGAATTTTAACTGTTTGTCCTCGATAACTGCAACCGATTTTTTTTCCATTTTTTATGTTTTTTTGTTGTTGTTGTTGTTGGAAAATCGTGCATAAAATGTATGCATGAATAAGAAAATTCATTTAAAATATGAAACTTTCAGTTATTAGGGGGAGGTAAGTCTTATTGTTTACTATTTTTAATGGTGCTAAAATGATCAAAATTGATACGAAAAGCTAGAAAATAGAAGGTACGAAAAACGTTACATTCTACAATGTGCAAATCACCGAAATCACAAGACTTTTTGTCACATATTTTAAAAAAAGGAAAAAAATGAGGAAACAGCTTTCATTAGTTTCTTATTCATTTATAAGCTCTTGTTTCACTTTTATAGAATGTCTGGTTATGTCAACAATTAATCACAGAAAAAAGGGTTCAAAAGAGTTTTTGTGTATTGCTTTTTGTGTGTGTTGTTGTCGTCGGTTTTAGTATTATTATTGATAATTTTTCCCCCTTTTTTTTCAAAAACTGAAAAAAAAAAGATATGGTCAAAAATCAATTGCCAATTATTTTTTCTCCAATTTTCGTACGACTACGGTACTTTCTTTAACAATGGTAAAATGCTGCAAACTTTCCCATTTTCCAATTTACACCGTACGGAACACTTTACTTCAAAAATTACATGAGCTAGTCTAGCTAGTGTGAATTTACATTAGTTTAGTCTCGGCGTAGAGAGTACATGCAACTACTTGGTGAGATTCTATATTAAGCTCTAACACGTCTTTGGGAAGAGCAATTTCCTAGTAAACAGATACATTCAATTTTGAGACGTGACATTTGAGACAACTCGATAATTTTTCTCTTCTTGTTTCGACAAGATGACTTTTATCATTAGCACATTTCCTTCTAATTCGTACCAGTCATGGTCTTAATTGTGCACAATATCAAGTTAAACGTCATTCAATTATGCTAAGATGGCTAAAAATATATTTTTTCTTCGAATTTGTGACGCGTAAGTGGCCAGTTCATGTATGAATTGCATGTTAGGGAGTTTTAAAAAGTTATGGTTGAATTCAAGGAAAATGTTAGGGGAATTGTACTTTTAATGCTTGAAAAAAAACAATGAATTGATATTCCACAAAATATATTTATATCCTTTTAGGCTCGGTTATACCTTTATGACCTGTTATTAAATGAGATTTTAATTTGACTCCTTTTCTTTTGCCATGACGAAATTATGAAGATTTTGAAGAAAAGAAAGAAATTGACTTTAAGTTACTACTTTGTCAGTAGAAGTTAGAAAAATCCTATGCCGTCTTACCCCTTCATAAACGTGATAGCCGAATAAACGACCTGCTCCCGAAAAGAGTCAAAGAAAAATTTCCCCCAAAATATGAAAACAAATCAAAAAATAAATGGAACTATGCAACCGTTTTGCCATAGAGGTCTCATTTGAATGGTTTTCCCGCAGAATTTCGTCCACAGATTTAAAACTTAGAGTGACAAATAATTTAGAGGAATTAAAACAAGGTACGGCCAATGTTTCTGTCAAAAGTCGTTCTCGATGTATCTATAACATATAAATGAAAACCACCAGTCTATTTTCTATACCTAAACGTTTTATGCATGAAAAGGGCTACTTGTCTTATCTTCCCATCACATTTTTGTGACAGATATATGTTGAATCGTGGAACAGGTTGATAATGGTGTCGTAGAGATTAGGCGTTGTACGTCTGTCTATTTTGACTTAACTTTGCTTCAAAAAAAATAGCGCCATGCTATACTCTGTCTACACACTCTTACCGTTTCCCCTAGCTAACCAGATGAAAAATAGTCCAGGCGAAAAGTGCAACCACATTTTTTTTGCTTTTTCAAATGATGTAAAAAAAAAAAAACAAATCGCGGAAGTATTCGCTCGACTTCAGTTTACAGCGTGAATGAAGAGTGTGCTTTCAAAATAAACAGTGGTGCTCCAGTGTTGGTGGGGGCCTTAACAGACAACAACCTGGTTTCTCAACTACGTTAAGGGATAAAAAGTAATTTTCAACTTTTCAAGGACCAACCCTTCGTCAGAACGATTGGTTTCCAGCTGTGTGACTTTTTTTGTTCTCCATAATAGCCCCCATTTAATTCAGTTGGTAAAGCATATTGCTGGAAAGGTTCCTATTGTAAGACCTTTAGAAACAACTTCTTTCCTTCTACATTGGCCGTACATTGTGGTTATGGAAATAAAACTGTTTGCTTCAAATTAAGCGATGTATTGCTTTTAGTGAATGCATTTAAATGTTTTTTCGCTGTCGCAGACGTTGAAAGTTGACAACTCTTTTACTTCGAGTTACCCAACCAAAAATAGGGAGCTCCAAGACCGTTTGAAAATGACTAAAGATATCTAAAGAGGGAACCTTACCTTGAGTTCGGTATAACAGGTTTTTTAACTGTCCTTTCCGCAGTTCTGTTCTAAAATTGCACCTCTCTTGCAAAGAACTGATTTATGTTTGAATATCTAAAACGCCAATGAAACTTTAATATCATTTCTAGTTAACAAACAGCTGCAACTCCGAGCAACCGATTTTGTTTCATTGATTAACCGCTTTGACATATTTCATTAGAAACCGCACATTAAAAATCATTTCCCCATCTGATTGAACCACTTAATTAATGGTTTCTGTTCTTGAAAATACGTGACATAAAACTGCAGTGTGTGAGTGGTAGGCTTTTAATCGCTCATTCCCATTGTAGTGGGGGTCAAAATTATGGACAAAGTCTTCATTACTATTCTATTAAGTCTGCAAAGAAGACCTAAGCCTTTATTTATTATTTGAATCAGGGCAAAACATTTTGGTCGAAGAAAATGAATCCGAATTTGTATTTTGTGATAGATATAAGGACAACCGGAAAATCGATACTGTAAAGAACTATTTCTGGAGGGAATTAAATTTACGGGATGATCATTATAAGCGTAGGCGAAAAGGTCAATGAAACATATTCGTAAATAAAAAGAGAGAATAATGTTTAACTTAAAACGATTTTATAAAAGGAGATTGGTCTGCCTTATCCCCCATAAATCGCCAAAGGTAATACGCATATGAAAAATAAATAAATAAATAAATGTAACTTAACACATCCCCCGCAAACGTGGGGAAATATAACCTTGTAAACTTGATGTGGAAACGTATGATTCACTATTCGGATGAAATGTTGTTTATCACTTATAGTTGAATCCGCGAGCGGGCAAGATGGGATATTGGCCTGGTTCTTTCTTTTTCTTTTTCTTGTTCTTGTTCTTCTTGTTCTTGTTCTTGTTCTTGTTCTTGTTCTTGTTCTTGTTCTTGTTCTTGTTCTTGTTCTTGTTCTTTTTTGCACTTTTATTAACTTCAACTTCGTGTCGGTCGGTGATGTCCTCAGGCTTAAGAATAAGGCATAAATATTAATGCCTGGCCAATTGCATGGGTGTCTGACAGTAAATCCCTGAAGAACGACCGTCGATACCGAAGCGAAATCAATTTCTTCAATATTTGTCGGCAGTTTATATTAAAGTGAACTGACAGAAATTTCCCTTTTTTTAGAAAAGAAAAACCCCATGATAATTTTTATCGCCAGTATTCATTGAGATCGCAGAGATATCTGATATCTGTGATTTTAAAACTGAATTTTTTTACCATAAAACTGAAAAATATTTGTTTTCTGATTTTATAACGTAAGTATTACTTCAGTGAAGCATTTAGATACCTCAGCGATTTCATGTTTTCAGCTATGACCTAAAAGCGAGGATATTTAATGCCACTTATAACGAAAAAAGTAACTCTCACTGGGATCCTGAGATGCTTGCATCTATCACACAATACTATTTGTCATTTTCAAATTTTGCAGCCTTAATCGTCGCTATATAAGCAGCTGTCGTTCTTTGTCTCCACTCAATTATTTATGAGTGATTTTTAATTAATACATGAGACGCAATCCGGCATACTTTGATTTATAAACCCTACTAATTACAATTCATTTCTAATATTTTTTATTAGCAATGTATTACGCTTTTCCGTAGTTTTGTTGGGACGGTTTTAAAGCGCGAGAACATTCCGGTTTACTACTCGCACAGACTAAGAGCAAGGGGTATCTTCCTAGAGTTTATCCTCAAAAGCTGCTGTCAAGTAAGTAGAAGAAAAAAATTGCAGCAAAACGTTTATCAATTGACATGAAAGATGCCTAGAGGGGAAATTCATCAAGCCCTTGTTTTATACTTGGTCACCTGAGGAGCTCTTTAAAAATTGTTAGGTCAACCACATTTTGCGTCATCATTTTGCAACGTACAAATTGTCTTGAACGTGACGGAAACCTTTAAGATACTAGAATAATTTGCTAAAATACATGTACGAAAGCATCCAAGAGGAATTGGAGAAAAAAAGGATAAAACTTTCCTGATGCAAAAACCGTAACACGCCGTATTACTCAGCACAACGAGAAGATCGCTCTCTACCATTTATAATATATAACTCCCTACACGTCTCCTTCCCCCCGCCCCCTTCCAAAAAGTATAATAATTCGAAACTCAAACAAATCCCCTACAATAAGCTCCTCAGTAAGGGATTGTATTTGGGAATTGTCTTCACATACGACACTAAAGCCTGCTTTCCATATGATCGCGATCGCTACGATCGCTGGAAATTGTTTTCCATATGATCGCTATGATCGCTGCGATCGCTGAACTTTTTTTTTCTCAGCGATCGTAGCGATCACAAGGGAACCAGGCTTAAGAGAAGACAATAAGGCAAGTGCAGATGCTAGTTTTCACGAGTAAAATTCTTAGAAATTAATTATAAATTACCATGTACGATATGAAGATTTTATTGGAGTTGCAAACACTATGGAGATTATTCACTTGAAGTCACGTCCGCCATATAGGCGAATCTTTGCTGACGTCATTGTTTAATACATTTTTCCTCATTTGCATACGACTTCACTCATAGAAGCCGTGGCCGTACATACGCACTAAATGCAAAGTTGAAAGAGCTGATTACATTGAGCAATTTGTGCAATTTTCAGCTCTTTGAAGCGATATTGAAGGAAATATCAGCCATCAAAAACTGCGAAATTGCCGGTGGTAAAAAAATTAATGAGCCATTAACATTCTCTGTAAAATTTCGTGTTTTTTTAGAAGAGAATTTCTCCGAAGCTGTTCGGTGTATTGGGCTCAAATTTTCAGAGATAACTGAAACTGTTATGCCCTTTCAATATTCAGAGTTTTTATTAGTGAAGGTGATAAGCATATGTTAATGAGGCAAAAAGTGTAAACAAAGATTCACCTATTGGTGTCCTAACACAGTCTTGTGCGCGTTGAGCCTTTTTCTTGTGTACATTTTTCTTTTTCTAATAACTTTGCATAGCTGCTGGCCATGTGAGTGAAAACACTTTATTGTTGGTCAGTTTGCTACCATTTATTCCGTCATTTACAGTATTTCATTTGCAATTATAGAAGCTTTTTGCCCAGTTTGAGTTTGACATCAATGCCCTCATGGAAAATTTCTGACACTTTTCTTCCCTTCAATTATAAGGCCGGCAGTTCATGAAATGTAAATTTCTCCACAGTTCAATAATATGCCCGTCCTTGTATAAGTCGTAAGACAGAAGCCCACAAACAAAAGCCAGTGAGAAACATTTTTGGATTTTAGCCTGGACTCGATATGTGGACGTATTTAAATGTTAAATAGAGGGGATAGCAGAAAAAACCCTTAAACCAGTACACATTGCTCAATGATAATCATTCGCCTAGACCTAAAGTAAATATTAACAAATACCGACAGGAAAAAGGCTGAAATTAAAAAATGAACAGTAGGCAGAATCGGTGGAAACAGCTCAATCTTCTTCTTTCTGGAATTTGTGAATATATTCAGTTCAGAAAGAGTCAAAGCCTGGAAAATTACTATGATCAGTACTTTTATTCAACGGTCGTGGCGAATCCGAAACTGGAAAATTTGAGAAACCATCTGCATAAAGAAAAATTTTTTAAGGAATAGGTTTTCGGAAGTATTGTAAATCGCTTGCGATTAAGTTTTTTGTTTGGTCACATTCCACGATTTATTTTGTCCGCTCTAGGCACGAACACCTGATGGTTAGACTTGGGCCCCGTCTACATTTGACCTTCCGTCCAAACGTAAACTGGGTTTTCAGGCAAATGAAAAACGCAGGTTTTGGAAAGCGGTCCCCAGAGTGAACATTTTTTAAAACGCCGGCTTCTCGTTTACATGTGGATGGGCGGAAAAGGAGGTTTTGGAATACGATGATGTCATACATTAGTTAAATACAACCAAGAGAGGATAAAGGGTACAGAGAAGGCATCCCCCATACACACCCTATTCCATAGGTAATTCGTCTCGAGTTATTTTTAGAATCAGGATAAAGTTACCTCGCGCGCGGCGTGGGTGTTTCGTGGCGGTTTCGCATGACTAAACGCCGTGCAAAACATGTCGGGCGAAAGGCAATAAAAGCGCAAAGAGATCAAGAGCATTCCTGAATATCGAAGCGAAATGAGTCGGCGCTCACCTGGGAATAGAGAATCGCTGAACTCTTTGACAACCCGTGAAATCAGTTTAACTCGAAGTTGTCCTAACCTCAGTGCTTTAATAAAATGAGAGATTTCGCCGGTCTATTGAAACCGGTCGTTTGTACAATAAAGCAAGTAGGACGCCAAGTGTTATTTTTGTTGAATAATAAAAGACTAATAAAAGAATAAATATCAAACCAGAAATTTCTCTCTTCAAATTGTAAATTATTAATGATCCTGATAGAATATTCAATGTGTTAAGGATTTCCCTGCCTTACTGTTAGCTCTATACAAGAGAGGAAGGGCGATTCTTTTTTAATTTCCGTTTCGCTAACACAGCTTTAGAAGAAATCTCTCTGTAGTCGTTTTCGTCGACCAAACGAATAGCAACATCGCCCTCCCCATCTTCCGCCATTTTGTTCTGCGTCAATTCGTGAAGGACGCGTGCCTCTTAGCTTGGGTCATCCACGCGGAACACATTCGTGCTATGTGATTGGCTTTTGCCTAATCCCCCTTGAGATCTGTTGTGTTAAAAAAACTGGAGACGAATTACCTATGAAAAAGGGTGTGTATGGGGGATACCCTCTCTGTCCTCTTTATCCTCTCTTGATACAGCATATACTACTTACATTACGCATGCTCTGTAAAGGATACTATTGTATTTCCATCGTTTAGCGTTTTCGTGTTGAGGGACATAAGTGATTAAAATGCATGCGCTACGTGGACGCGTATTTTTTTGAAAACGGAGAAAAAGATCTTCGTTTTCAAAAATATCCGTATACATGTGTCCTTAAAAGATCACATAACGTTGTTTACTGAGGTGATTAGAAAAAATATTTACTTGGAAAACTGTTAACAAAACAACAGCAGAAAACCAGTCTTATTTCATGAGTAGCACCCAAATGTTGGTGATGAGAAACAAAATCTGAGACGTCGAAATCTTTGTTAATTTGTGTTAAATGTCAGGAAGGATGCGACGCATACAATTAAGGACTTGTCTTCCTTCATGTAAGACGACAGAACGAACCTAGAAACTGGAAAGGTCTGAGCCTGAGAAGGGCGAAAACTTACTTTAGAGTGACAAATATTTACAAAAATAATATTATTGTGAGGGATGCTGGATTTTACTGATAAGGCTATGGTTAAATGTGGGTTAAAGATCGTTGTTCATACAAGAGTTAAAAAAAGCGATGTACACGTCTTTTTTACCAATCTTAACGTTTCTATCATAACCTTAGAGATTTTTCTTCTCAGATTTTTGAGGAATAGGAAATTTTGCGTCGACATTTTCGGCATGGAATCGTAAGACGTTTCTTAAGGCGAATGCCAGAAAGTAATACTTCCTACCTTCAAAGGGCGATGAAGGAGTTACAACCAGGCTTTTTTCAAGACGAAGAACTTGTTGAATATTCAGGGTTGTTTTGGAATCAGCTCTTTCAAATGCGCTGAACGATATTTTTACCTTTGTATGGATGAACGAAAACGAATCTCCTCAAAAACGTTTCTCGACAGTTCGACGAGGCAGCTGCAGTCTCGATATGTTAACTCGTTGAAATGTCAACTCTATTCATTTCTTGAACAGAATTTAATTGCGTTGAGATTATTAAGTTGTCTGAAAAGGACCTCCGCTGCTAAAATGATAATGTCTATGCTGAATGTTTGTGGGGAAAATCTGGAAAACTTATACAATAAAAAATGCAGAAGTTGTGCTCACTGGGGCTACGCTATACGTAAGTTATTGACATTTCCAGAAAATATTTTATTAGAAAAATATTATGTAGCCAACAGTTATTCTTTTTATCGTCTTTCTCAAGTAGTCTTTGCTAGCGGCTAAGTTTTTCACAGAGCTTAGCACATTCTAGATCAGGTCCTTGACTAAGTCCAACGCATAGATTTCATGCACGGCATGTTAATTCATTTTAAAGATACTTATTATGAGACAAGAAAAGTGTATTGCAACTGTTGTTAACTGGTCATGGGCAGTGAAATGCAATTGTTCGACGTTGGCTCACGGGAAAAGAATTATTTTGTGTGCTTTTTTCATGAAGGTCCTTATGCTGCTGCAATTGCTGCTGCTGCTGCTGCAGCTGATTATGATGATGATAATGACTACGTTAGTGTTAATTAGTGTTGTTGATGATAGTGGTAATGATATATGCTGTTGGTGTTTAAAATTTGGCAGTTTTTTATTGCCCATATTTCCTTTGTTATTGATTGCAAAGAACTGACGAATAAACAGACTGTTCAGGATGTCAACAAGGATTCGCCTAAAAGTGGTGCCTTGAGCGGCCGTGGCCTCGTTCAAGCTGCCCCAAAGAGATTTCTCCCATTGTTGGCACCTCTACTAAACGGCCTTAAAGCGCTTGATACACTTACTTTATTGGCTTCATTTTAAGAATATGATGAACGAAAAAAACAGTCGAGATGACGACCTATTGTGGACTAGTTATGCTTCTCCCGTCGCGTGTTTGTTTCAAAATAAATTAATGTTTATGCTAAAGTTCGTGCCGTTTTATGACAAACCTCCACTGAGCGGCCAACATTCATTGAGCAGCCACTTGCCGGTATCCCGGAAATATAAAAGGTGTCCGCCTAATAGAGGTTCAACTGTATTTTCAAGCTTTAACCGGCGAATTTGTAGGTACTTTACTGGCTCAAATCGATAAAACATTCGGTATATCCACAGCTATGTATCTTTGGTTAAAATAGTTGTCGAAACTAACAAAATTAAACATTCGAGTGTATAAACGTGGTGACTGATAAATAACACTTTACCTTTGAGGAGGTCAACTCATGGACAGATTTATTTTTCTTAATGAAGATCCTTTTGGCTTGGTGTTTCCTTAACTAAATCCAGTGACAGCTTTCGTGGAAAACATTATGGTGTGTTACAATTGTCAGTATTTATCTGAAGCGCAAAAATTGTGGTTTTACCATATGGCCGTATATCTTTTTGTGATCTGATTAATCACACAGATATTTCCAGTTAATTTTATATACGTGCTTCTTCACGAGTTGATTCTGATTGGGATGGGCGATTCACGTTTCTTGTTAGCCCCAAGTTATTAAGGGATGTCCTTTTCTCCTAAACATTATCATGTACAAAAAGGGTTTGATTCGGCAGAATTGAAGCAAAATAACACAAAGATAATTTCCTTTTCGCATGCAGCACAAGTAATATATGATACCTTTCGTTTGATTGGAAACGTAGAGTTATATAAAGATGCCTTTTTATAACATAATTCGCGAGGATTTCCTATCGAGGCATACACGTTCGATAGGTCAGTTTTGCAGTTAAGTAACACATTTTTTCGTTACACGGCAGTCATAAGCTACGCATATCCTTTATTAAATGTAAGGCTCGAGGAATTATCCATCTATGGCTAGCATACGTTTTCTTTCATACCTAAAACCCATTCTCAGAAATGGAGTTATTACATAATTTTGCCCATTTTTGCCTGTTTTTTTTTTTTTTTTTTCATCATGGCCGTGCGCGTGTAAGTTTCTCAAATTCCGTTATTTCCTTGAAGGGCCAACTTACATTTCATATTTCCTGGCTCACTTGACTACCTTTTCTTGGTTTTTCGATTTTGATACAATTGGGTTTTTGATTTTGGAACTGCCGGTTTCTTTATCTTCTTGCGCAACATCTGCAGCACAGAAACAGTTTTCGAGGTATTATGCAATCCCATATCAGATAAGCAGTATAACACACAAATGCTGTTTTATACTATTTGAAGGGATCTTACAAGATAACAATGCAAGTTGTGTTCATTCTCGCATAGGATAAAAGGATTATTTGGTTTCGTGCACTTTTTTTTCTTTAGTTATTAATCTCCGGCTTCAAGTCATCTATATTTCGCAAATGCATTGCAAGTTATTTTTTTAACACCTGATTAGTTTTATACTGTTCAAAAGTCGTAAAATTAAATGCAACATTAAAAACGTGCTTCGACTGCATAAGCACATGTAATTCCGTGTGTTTGTATGGCTGGATCGAAGAAAAGGTTATTTTGGTAGTGGAAGTCGAGAATGAATTGACTGTACGTTCGCATTTGAATTGATGCCTTAAGTTTATAATTCCATAATTTAAGGGTGCATTTTCTCGTATGACTCTTGTCAATCACATCTTGTTCGTTTAAATTGAAACCTTGAACTTGACTGACAATTTCCTCCTTGACAACGTTAAAAAAATTGTCAAGTTTTTCCATTTCCACGACCAAGGAAAACATGTCAAGGAAGTCAAGGAAACCTTTGAAGGAAAAAAATAAAAGATGTTTTATTCGTTTTCAACATTTGTCTGATAAAATTCCATTTTTGGAAAAGAGGACGTACTACTCCTTTTCCAGCGAATTGTTAACAATAGTCATTGAAGTAGTATTGAAGGGGACATTGAAGAAACCCTGTAATCAAAGTCACTATTTTTTTTGTAGTTCATTGAAAACATCTTAGCACAGACAGCACATTGTCAGTACATCGTAGTTTGCAATTCACAACAAACGTACTTCCTTTCAAGATAGATTTTCATTTGTCGTTGAACAGCTTTTAAACATCGTGGATATAATTAACGTACCCTTACCTAACGCATTTATCAACGAATTCCACAGAGTTAAACATATTTCTCTCAAATATTATCACTTGATTAGATGTTTGGAAATATTTTCCGAAGTACCTTTAATTTAGAAACCACATAACAGATTCCACATATTTTGGTGTTGTTTTAAACGGGAATCAAGCCAAAAAAAGATATTGGGCGTCGAATACGTGACCACTTTGTAATAAAAATGTTGTCATTGAATAAGACTAAATCTTGCGACTTCCTCTTGAATTTCCTTGATTTGAAATGTCGTCAGTATTTTGCCCTTCAAGTAAATTTACTATAAACGATGATGTTTCCAAAGTCGGAAAAAGGAAGCACAGTACGTTGTCATTTAACTTTATTATTATTGCGGATCCCATAGCCATTTTCGAGTGTGTTTGCTTTTGCTTAACGGGAAATAAATAACACAAATTTATGGAATATTAAGTGCGAAACAATAAGGAAAAGTAAAATTGTTCTTGATATGCTAATTTTATTATTTCCGTGCTCGTTCTCCGGCCTGTGGATCGATTACCGCAGATCTTATCGACAATAAAGGAAACTTGAAAATCGGTCGCGAAAGTTTTTACCCTTAAGAGGAAAGTAAAAGGAAAAACTCCAATTGCGCGCTTTGAGAGAGAGTTATATTCGAACGCACCCCTGTCTGAAAAAGTAAAGCCACTTTTATTCTATATAAAGGAACTATCATGTTTATTATTCTATCATTTCAAATTCTACCGCTATGTCTTCAAAACCATATTAGGATTCAAAAGGCTATTACAGCAGGATACGCGTGACAAATTTGAGAAAAATAGGCACATTATTTGGTGTGGTGCAAAACATGTTCTTACGGTTTCTAATGCCAATATTACGCGTCAGTTCTATTCACTTATCAGCGGCAACCAACGACTTTTTCCCGTAAAACATCTGTTCGGAGAAGCAAATATTGCCTAGAATTTTCTTTTGCTTGAGGACAGCTAAAAATTTCTAGATGATTCGTTCAAGTACAATTTTCGAAGCTAATCTCATAAATTCCCTTCGATTTTCTGAAGTTTAATTTTTCATATTTTACTACCCAGGTTACACTATTTTTCTTAGAAAAGAAGACCTAAAATTTTCGGATTCTAAAAAGTGAAGGAGAGAGAAATCAGAAAAATTATGACATTCTTAAAACGTTAAATTGCACCTAAAATTTTCGGAAAAATAATACTAAAGCCCTTGCGATTTCGAAAAAACTTAAGTTCCACTAGTATGACCGAACAGATGCAAATTTTGTAGAGCCGTTAGAATGCATTTCTAGAGATCTAAAAGTACTCTGGATAGCCTAAAAAGTGTTTTCAACGTATTTTGGAGGAAACCGTCGTTGGGCACCCCTGACTTATTGTGTCAATACTACTCTAAGAATTTAAGAGTGGAAAAGGATGTTTCAGCTGCTTATACAACATTAAAGAAAAACTGGAAACAAACGTAAATGCAATTTTCAAGCAAAAGCTGGATTGTAGAGATATTAAAGAGACGTAAAAGAATCCAGTCGAATATATTAAGTAGTCTAGGTGCGGTTATTTCTGCACGAGGTTTTCAACTCACGTGTTTAAAGTAAACCGGACATAGGACTTAACAAATAAGATTCAGTTACTGTATCTCTGATTAATGAGTTCCAGGCATTAGTGCGATAACAAATAAAATCTAAAAACGTGGCAGAGCCGGTTGGTATTTCAGGCCTTTAGTTCAGTGGACATTTCCTTGAATTCTAACCTCGAAAAAACAAAAGCTCCCCAAGTTTGAAAAGGTAAGCTTTTAAAGAAGCATTAAAATGAATTTATCAGCCAATAAATGTATTTATAACTGAACACAGAGGAAAAAAGCCAAGCATGGTTGAGGTAAGAAATGAAACCAAGAATATGCGAATATTTCAATGGCCTCTCTTTAAGGGTAAATCGTTTTTATAACAACGGCTAGCATACAACTAGAATTTACTTCAGCCACTGTAGTTTTGTTTATGAAACTTAAAACGTATCGTAGAATAATTATACGCTCGAAACACTAAAGGATAATTACGTCAATTGTTGATTTACTTTTTAGAAAATATTGAACACAAATGCTCTCAGTCAGCTCGCATAGTCGTACTAATTTCTAGACATTGTAAACTCTATACGTCTTATTCATGATTTTAAGACATTCAGATCTTGATTCAAACTGACATGATGATATTTGTCGCCATTGGGTCACTATTTTAAAAGGCTTTTTCGCCATAAGGAAATTGCCTATAGTCTGTAATTTATTCAGATTTGTCGATTTTGTACTATAGAATAATCCATATTTTGGGAGGCGTTCCAACCATTCTTCGTCAACGGCTAATCGTAGTTCTATTTTCTTGCTTCTTTTCCTATTAAACTGGCCTCCCTTCTTTTCAATTTTATGGAATTTCCATAGAGTTTTCGCGGAAACAGAAAATGAAGGCTAATCATTGAACCAGTAAGACAAAAATGCTCTCCTATTTCAGGCATGGTATAAGTGTTTAACAGCATGGCTCTCTCTTAACGTACAACTTTCTAAAAGAAGTGCTTTTTCAAAGCTCCCGCTATTGAAAACATAACCGGCGAACAAGATCCGGGGAAGCTTGGTGTCACTAAAGGAGACAGACCCATCCCCTTTCCCTTCCTCATCATCACGTGTTTTCTCACGTTTGTTCTATCTCACACTAAAACGCCTGTTCAAAGGCTACCTATCCCTTATCAGCTTCTTCATAGTCAGCCTATCCCCCACTAGAGAGCTTCTTCACAGGCTACCTATCCCCCACTAGAAACCTTCTTCCTAGTCTACCTATCTCCCACTAGAATACCTTTTCACAGGCTACCTATCCCCTACTAGAAAGTTTCTTCACAGGCTACCTATCTTCCAGTAGAACGCCTTTTCACAGGCTACCTATGTTCTACTAGAAACCTTCTTCACAGGCTACCTATCTTCCAGTAGAATGCCTTTTCACAGGCTACCTACCTACCTGTTCAAAGGCTCTCTATCTTCTACTAGCGAGCCTGTTCACAGGTTACTTATTATCACCTACTAGAGAGCTTCTTCACGGGCTACCTATCCGCCACTGGAGAGCCTCTTCACAGGCTATCCATCTCCACTAACGATGTTCTTCCTCGGCTATCTATCTTCCACCAGAAAGCCTGTTCACAGGCTACCTTTCCCTCACTGGAGAGCCTCACCACATGCTACCAATTCCTCACTTTAGAGCTTTTTTTACAGGCTTTCTATCTTCTACTAGAAAAGCCTTCTTTTTATTAGGCTACCCATCTTCTACTAGAAAGCCTGTTCACAGGCTGTTGAGAACAAAAAGAGCCGTTGAATGTACCTTTGTAGGAGAAACAAATAACGAGAAGGAAGATCTACTTGAAGAGCTGAGAAAGAAGACAAATCTGTCAGTTTTAAATTACAAAAAAAAGAAGAAACAAATGGAACACTTCTTTTCAGAGGGGAAAATAAAACTTTTAAACTCAAGGTTTTTTCTGATAACAAAAATTTGATGACAATGGTGCTGATATTTTTAAGTATCTAAGGTTTACTTTAAGATATTTCTTTGATGAGCAGGAACAAAATGATCAAAGCTGTTATTGACGTTTGCTGTCTGAAATGTGATATTCCAACTGTCATTAATTTTGAAAACTAAAGAGACCGTGCAATTCTATGTTGCTTTTTAATTTTAAAGGGTTAGATGAAGAACAAATATTGTCATTGTCGTCCAATGGGAAGGAGCATTTTTGTCCATTCTTAATTTCCTTATGAGATTCTTTGAATGAGAATTAGAGCTTTACTGATATTCGTTGATAAAGGAGGACGTGCCACACGGTAAAAAGGTATGATTTTAAGGTTTTTACTCTTATTCTCTTGATGGAGCTTGTTGCTATTCAATATTCCGCAGTTTCGATTAGTGCAAAACAGTTTTTTACTATTAACCATTTTGTAAGGTAGAATGGTGTTTTCTAAATCGAAGACTTCCTTAGTAAATATTGCCATATTTTGCGTGCAATTAGTAACATTTCACTAGCAAAAAGCTTGTATTATTCTTGGCTTGCCGATTTTGGTTACGATAATTAGCGATTATTTTTTTAAATCGGCCACGTTGACTTTCAGTATCTGATCGTCTCAATTGCAAAGTGCAGGGCCGACCATTGACCGTAGGAATAATTTTCCATGAATCAATGTAAATTTTTATTATATGAAGAATGATCGAAATGACTACTTCGCTTTACTTATTTTGACAAGAGTATATCCTTATCAAGCATGTCCGTTCAATTTCCGCATTCTATTTTATTTCAATTATGAGCTTGTATTATTTAGTATAATAAGATGGAAACAGGACGCCCCAGTTTATAATAAGCTGATTTCACAGTTAGTTCTTCTTTATTCAAGTACATATGAGCTTCGAGTCTGTTCCAAAGCTAGCGGCGGCCAAAGTTAATATTATGAAAACGCTCCCACGTCATTATACGAATAAACTGGACCGTCGAGAGGGGCGCCTGGAGCGACCTAACTGTTGAAAAAAGGGGAGTGGGCTTCAAACTCCTTTTTTTCTCCTCCTTTTTGTGTTAAGTTGTTAAAACTGTCCGTTAAATGTGAAAATGTTCTTTTGGATCAGAAAAAGTCTCAAATGATATGACGTGGATAGCGGATATGCGATGCGTGGATTTGAGTTTGGGCTCATTGTCAACTGGACTTGAGTGCTGCCAAACAATTTACGGACGCATTTCTTAATAAAAACCGTATACTGCTTAAGATAATAGAAAGTTTTATAACATAACATATTCAACACAAAGAATAGCACAAGGATGTCATACCATTCTCTGTATACAAATTCATGGATAGAAAAGCTACTTTTAATTTCTTAAAATGAGCTGTTTCATAAAACAAAGGCATTGTTGTGTACCGAGGGGAGGGCGAGGGGGAACTCCCTTATATAGTCTAAAAGGGGAAGTGTCACCTCTCAGTTTATGGTTTTTTGAGGTCTTGATTCCTAAACAGATTTCACCATTTAGCGTCTTTAACAGTGTGTCTTTCTGGGCCAACAGCCTTAAACAGGGATTATTATTCATTCAAAATATTTCCCGGATTCTGATTGGCTAAAAGCACACGTTTAATTCACCATAACCAGTTACTGATGACCAAATTTGGAAGAATTTTGTGTTTATCGAGGAAATGACGTCAAAAATGCAGCCTTCTATGGGTTAATGAACCGTTAACCGAGAAGACCTGGG
Source organism: Porites lutea (assembly GCF_958299795.1). Lineage (NCBI taxonomy): Eukaryota > Metazoa > Cnidaria > Anthozoa > Scleractinia > Poritidae > Porites > Porites lutea. The sequence continues at coordinate 35,005,818 of NC_133204.1, forward strand.
AACGAGGTTGAGTTATTTTGGTTGTGAAAACAAAAATGGCCGACACTTCACTCGTTTCAAGAGTAAGAACTACTAGTACGGTCCAGTTTATTCTCGGAAAGTGTTATCCGCCTCGACCTACGGCCTCGACGGATAACACCGTCCTCGATCTCCATAATTCTTCATAAGATACTCAGCCTCATTCATTAACTTTTAAAGGGACTGGTTCACGATAATGCGCATGTGTGAGTTTTGACAGTAGCTAATTGTTTTTCAACCAATCGGAAGCGAGTTAGACGCATACAAGTAAATTTACAAAATTCAAATTAATTGTTCGCGACGCGAGAGTATTTCCGGGCATTTGGTTTGATTTTATTTATCCCCATAATTCAAGTTTATTCTTTGCTACTCCTCAGATATATGTTGCAGCCGATAAGAATACGATTTACAGCCCTGTCCTGCTTTGAAACAAACATTTACCAACGTGTATTTTTATGAGGTCGTACCCACGCTAACAAAGCAGTCACCGATCGGCAAACAAAATTTGTAAACAAACATCTTTTTACTGTTCTCTCAGTTCGCCTTATATAAATCCAGAAATACCTACAAATAGCAGCTGACCGGTGACAAAAACGTACAACGTATGAGTATAAAGATTATCCTTAATTGAGCATAAATTTCAAATGCTTATTATCAGCAAATGAACAAATTTATTCGCGTTGCATCGGGTCAGAGTTCCGCAAAATAAATGTTATCGAGTAGCACACACAAAGAAACTAGATTATAAACAGAATACTCAGGCAATAATTTATTTTAAAAACATCAATTCTTAAACATATACGATCGTAAAGCAAAGATACAAGGAACATTTCAAGTATACCAGATCGGTGAAGATCGCGCGGCCTGTTGCGGTATAACTACAGGTCGGAGTCAAAAATCAAATCAAAGTTGAACGAACTCATGCCTTCAATCACTTTCCAAGTGTCGTGTATACTTTTCGTAAGCCACACACTACTCTTAGAACCATACCAGATCGATAGGCTAAGCTTCTCTATCTCCAAAGAATCTCGAGAACGTCCTGTTGCCGGACGGCCACGATGCTCTTCTGAACCTCCATGATCAAAACATTATTTTTTGCGTCTTCTTAAAACGTAACCAGTCAAACGACACAACCACACGTTAATCACCACTACCGAAGTATAACTAGACCAGCCAAAGCGACGGATGTCCGAATAAAACGAAGGATTTTCAATGATTGTACCGGTAATGGCGATTTCGAATTTAGTGTTGACCCGACAAATTTATTCTGAAGAGACAAACGGCGCGCATGCGCATTATCGTGAACCAGTCCCTTTAAATAAACGATGGCGGTACACGGCGCGTGACATGTGTGGTACCAACAATTTGTTTTTTAAAAAAATCTAATATTACTAAGTTAGTTTAAGATATATCTAATTCTGAATGTGAAAATACGAAATTACAGGTCCTATACAGGATAGGGGAAAAAATGGCTTTTGTATTTAACAGGCACAGGGTCGGCTGAAGGAGTCAGCAACACACCCCTACCCTACATTTCCTACGTTTTCCGCGGGATTGTGTCTCTAGCTTCAGTCAAAATGTACCCCGAAACATTCGCTGCTCGGCCCACCGAGGTACAGCAACAGAATTGATCTCTTAAGTTGTACATGTGTCTTGAGTTCGCATAGCAAAAAAACAAGTTAAAAGTGATGGACCGAGAACTGGTAGGGGCACATAAACATGGAGCGCCGTCTAGTTCTTATTTCCTTTTACACTTACTTCTTTTGCATTTTTAGACCATATTCAGAAGATCCAGAAATGAATCACTCAACAGCGTCGCAATTTTCGCTTCAAGCGCGAGGTTCCCTTCAAGCTGCACTTGAGATACTGGTAACAACCTGTTTAATAGTATGTGGGACATGTGGCAACGCACTGATATTCATCGCGGTCTGGAAAGAAAAGGCACTAAGAACGATGACCAATGTGTTTGTTGTAAACCTAGCAGTGACTGACTTTTTGTTTTCCACAACTGTGTTACCGCTCACTGTTGCGACATTTATCCAGGGCCGGTGGACACTAGGCATGCGTGGTTGTCAGCTGCAGGGCCTCATGTTTGGTACTGTTCTAAACGCAACCCTAATGACCATGACAGCAATAAGCATCAATCGTTTTATCATGATTCGTCACAGGGCAAGGTATCAAACCGTTTACACGAGAAGGAACGTTTTCTGCATGTTGGCGGTAATTTGGTGCTACGCTGTTGTATCATCGAGTCGACCGTTTTATGGGTTGGGAAGATATTACTTTAATCAATACAATGGCTTTTGCTCTTTGGATAAAAAACCTGGAACCGCCAGCAGGATATCATGGGTTCTGGCTTATCTGTCATTATATGCAAATATCATCGTCATAATACGGTGTTATATTGGGATATATCGCACAGTTAGTCGACACAGAAAGCAAATAAAGAGCGCCCAAGACTGCCATGGCAGACTTGGAACGAAAAACCGCGTATTCGGGGGAGACGATGTCCACATTGCAAAAACATTGTTCATCGTGATTATCTTATTTGGAATATGTTGGTTTCCAGCCGGTATCGCGGGTATTGTTGTTGTTTTTGGTGTAAATATTCCTGGAGTTTTACAAGAAATTTTAATGTTAACTGTTTGTTTAGCTTCTTCAGTTAATCCAATCGTATATGTTATCAGAAACCGGCGATTTCGGAACATTTTCCAGAGAATAATTAAAACACACGTTTCCACGATGGATCCTGTAGTATAGCTTGTCAAAACAAGCCAAGCTCTCCTCCGTGAAGAAAACAAAGTTGAATTTCTCTAAAGATAATTTCATAATATTTATTTTTATAGAGTATTTTAAAAAACTAAATCTACAGCGATTTTTTTTACTTTGTAGATTAGTCTAAAGAACAAAATAAAAATTGGAAAAAAGGAAATTAAACATATGTGGCTCTCTTATAATTACAATGCCATATTACTGATCACAAAAGAACTCTAAAAAAGTTGTAATTATGTTAGTTTTAAAAAAAGCCTTCTTTGAGACGTTATTGAGACTGTAGGTTTTTGGATTTGTTGAATATATTTTGAAAATTTATAACAAATATAGAAAAAGGTTAAAACAAAATATAAGCTGAACTTTTGCTGCCTATCTTCAACGTCTTGACTCGTGTCTGAGGTTCGTCTTGACAAGGATAAAACCCTGGAAGGAAAGTAAAGGAGAGAGTTACGTTTCTTTTAGTAACAATGTAAATTTTTAAAAATGTATCTTCTGTTTAAGGATGCAAAGCGGATCTCACCGTAAAAATGTGCTACTTCTGTTAAACTCAGTCTGCATCTAGTGCGGTAAATTTGCGGATTTTGGTTGTAACATATATTATTAAATTACTATAAAATTGTCTTCCGTGAATCTGTATGAACTTCTCCAGTTGTTCATTATCACGCATTTGTGGTTGAATATGAGGTTAGAATGTATGGGCATTTTTTTTTTAATTATACAAGCGAACTCATGATCATCTATCTATTCATAAACTGGCCATGTTGAAGTTGTACGATTCCCGGATCATGTCCTTCGTTCTCGCGGAAGCCAAGAAAAAACGGAGGAAGCCGGGGTTGCAAGGTACGGGAGACAAAAAATTACTTGTCCAACAGGACAGTCTACACGTTTAACTCAAAAGAACGGAACTATTAAACAACAGTAAGGTGATAAGTTACATATTTGTGGGACTGTTTGGACGCTCGATCGCGTCCTCTATCTGCCATATTTGCAGATAACTGGGTCAAAATTCAAACCCACCACCATCACCACCACCACCACCAACACTTCTGAAAAAGTTATTCCACACAAAACTGGCCCTAACAACGATTTGTTTGGTTGAATTCAAACAGACAGCAATATGGAAATTAACCAAAGACTAGGAGAACATTTGGTGTTACCTCTCCGGTAATGAGGCTTGTGTCCTCCCAAGAAAGATGAGGCGGCAGCGGTAACGGGAAGCCCCTGCCTCCATACTCTGCAAAAAATAAAATAAAATAAACGATGCAAAGAAGCTACTTTATGTACATGTATATTGCTGAAGAAAGCTCACATCAAATAACTATCTTTGGTCATCTTTGGGAAGGATTAAATTTACTATTAATTCGGAATTTTAAGGACTAAGCCGCGTGCGGCTGTAATCCTGTTAACGTCATTCAAAATTGCCTCCACCTACAATAACACTGAAAATTCAGTGAATAACCTGCAAAAATTTAATTGCAATTAAGTTTATAAAGTAGGTAGGCCACCGCAGGGAGATTGAGAAGCTGACCTTTCGAGCGCTAACCCTTTCCCAGAGCGAATCAGGCTAGGGTTTGTGGGTCGCCTGTGGTTTATATATAGAATTTTGGAACTATGCTATTGATGAGATCATGGAAACATGAGAAACAAGAACAAACTAGTTTGTATGAATGAAAAGCGTCGTTGATTAAGGGTTCCGATTTGAAAGATAAATATTTGCCCTAAATTTTAGCGGCATTTCCTGGCCGCAGATTGTCACTATTTTGGCTGGAATGATTGGCAAGATTAAAGTGACAAGCCACAGCTGATCAGAATGCGTCTCAAGCTTATTATTTTTCTTTCAACATCTAAAACGGTCGACTAGTTTTCGGTTCGGTTTGCTTCGCCTATGTGTATCTTGTACCATAATGTACAGCGTTATTCAGTAGAGTGTCAGTTGCGGATGAGTACTCGAAACGGTGTATATGATCTTTAAACAGCCCGTGTGGGTCACGAATTTTGTCAACGGTAATAAATGAAAGGACCCTTGGATGGTACTCAACAAAGGTTTATACGGAGAGGCTCCGCCCCAAGGTCCAACCCCTTACGCTTCTATATACCATTTTTGACAGAAAAGGTACCCCGTTTGTTTACCTTCTGTTGACAAATTGTATCCCATCCACATACCTAGTTTAGAAATTCTCATCCCTTTGAACTGCTGTAAATGCACTGTCTTTAAAATATGATTATTATCCATTCAAAATATTTCCCCGATTCTGATTGGCTAAAAGTACACGCATAATTCATCATAACCAGCTACTGATGACCAAATTTGAAAGAATTTTGCTTTTAATGAACCGATGACCTCAAAGGTGCAGCTTTCTAGCAGGTTAATTCCCCCGTTCACCTAGAAGACCTGGGGACGAGGTTGAGTTCACGGTTTTGGTTGTGAAAACAAAAAAATGGCGTACACTTCACTTGTTTCAAGAGTAAGAACTAGGCGAGATAATTATAGCTAAAAACATGGCAAGAACAGCAAGAAGACAACTCGAAAGGCAACATCTACTATTCGGAGAACATTTGCGGAGCTGAACAACCCTAAACGTACACTAACGAAGACGAACTTAACATCGATGGAGGTAAGCGTGTTTTAGCTATGTTTTTAAACTAGGAATTATTTTGAATGAACAATAAAACAATTATTTAATTCGGCTTTCGTATCATATGAAGGATTATAGAGACCTTGGACGATAACACCCTCATCGATCCCCATAATTCCTTACAAGATACTCAGCCTCATTTATTAATTGTTAATCAAACAAAAAAACAACGTTTTCTCCACCTTTTCACAGCCATAAAATGCATCTGTTAGCTTTTTTGGATCTTTTCACAGACCGAAATGAAATATCTTCAAGTTGGTGCTTTCTGCAGTTTGTTTTGCTTACAAAAAATGATATTTTTGCTTAAAATTTGGTACTTTTGACGTCATATCTCGTGGTGACAAAATCACAGCCGGCTTCGTGTCAAACAAATATGTCTCCCAAGCTATATATATATATATTTTTTCTTTTCCAGCACAACTTTATTGAACATACACACGTACAGTTAACATTCACAAAAGACAATCTGCAACAAAACGAAAACTACAACTTGAAGCTGACAAAAAAGAAACCTAACACAATAAAAACATTAGTGGTAACTAAATGGGAGCGCAATCAGTTAAATAAAGAGAATTTCACACCTTATTTAAAAGAGACGAAAAAACAGACCATTTTGTTCTGAAATCTTTTTCGCGACCAGTCGTACAAGAAACATATTTTTCTAGACTAATTTTATCACGAGCTAGGGAAACAAATTCATTGAAGATATAAAATTTACCATTAAGAGCTTTTACGTAAAGAAAATAATATGACTAAATGATTGAGGGCTAAACAGAATTTAGAATCGTTGTTAATAAATGCCAAACATAATTTCTTTCATTGAAAGCAATAATTTTGAGTTCACCATGCGCGAAGCCCAATCCAGAAACTCCTTCCAGAACAACGTGGCTAGCGCGCACTCAGTGAAAAGATGAATGATGGTGTGATCTGCTGGACAAAAAGGGCAGCGTGGGGAGTCTTCTTTCTTCATTTTAAGTAATAAGCTCTTAGTGCACAGAATATTGTGAATAATTTTGTACTGGAACATTGATAGCTTTACTTCTTTTGTTACTTCTCCCAAGCTTTATTTCAAACGTTACAAACAACAAAAATAAACTTTGGAAAACTGTTAGGCTAACAAGTTTTAAAAACCATGATTCCAATCCGTTTCAACATTTAAGTTTTTCCACCAGTGCCTCCTTTTGCATAGGCTGAGTTATTTATCCCTTCTTTTAATGTTTTGAGCGGTTATTTTTATGTTTCACTCAGTTTGGTGGAGGTTCCCCAGGGGCGGATCCAGGATTTTTCTTGGGGGGGGGGGGGGGGGCACCACTAAGGATGGCGTAACCGACTAGTGACGAAGGCTTTTGACTAGGCAATAACATAATGTGAACTGCTGAGAATACACTTTCAGCATATCAACCATATCAACCTCGTCTCATCTTTTACTTCAACACCAATAAACCACAAAGATTTTATCTTCTTGCAGAATACCAGTTGTATTAGAAAGCCGAAGGTCATCTCAGGGAGGGAGGGGGAGGGGATACGCACCCCTTGCACCCTCCCCCTAGATCCGTCCTTGTTCCCACTGTTTGAATTTTTATGAATTTCGGGCAACAGCTCTTATAACTGATGTAACTAACCGTTCAACTGATCCACAAAGTGCGCAGATTTTATAAACTGATCAAGGAACATCTGAAGCATAACAATATTATACTGTGGAGAAAAGGAGGATACGTCAAGTTTACATATGCTTCTTTCATCAATGAAAAAAAAAATCACACTAATTGAATGAAATACGAACCCGGATGTCACCAATAGCAGATTTAACAAGGTGCACTTGTATGCTAGGGAAAGAATTAGGAACTGGATTAGACCCAGCAACACAACATTTAAGTAAAAGTAATTGGGTGTTATCTGGGTTTTTTCTTCCTTTTATTCTATTAATATAACTAGCAGGCTATCTTAGAAAAAGCTAATTTTATTTCTCATCTCCTCTTTCGGCCGCAGCCGAGATGTCTTTTGGAAATGTCATTTCAAAGATCGCAGTCTATGATGACTGCATTACTGTTTTCAACAGGAATGCCAGTGTCCCTGGACACGTTAGCGACCTTCTTCTTCGTTTCTGATTCGTCACAACAGCTCCACGCGGTACGTGTGATCTTTGACAATGCCCGCTTTTTTTCCAGTATGGCGATTGTGCTTTTCTGCACCTACAAGGATGTTTTATAACGGTTATCCGATTTCTTTAGATCATTTTGGTGAACGAAAACTACCACTCACATGAAAGAAAGACACCCAGCGCCACCTCGCACCCCGCCCCAGATCTCAGGTATACAGCTTTTTCGAGAAAGGTTGTCGGAAAAAGTGCACGTGGCAATTCGGAAAGGTATTGTGGGTGGTTTTGAGTTCACTCTTCTTCAAAGAAATTTGAAAGAATGGCACGAAAGGCCATTGACGTATATAAGCGAGTGCTAAAGGAAAGCAACGAAAGTAGGTTCGCAGCTACAGTGCCCCCAGGAACAGTGTATTGATCATATCCCATATTACCTTTCGGGATCGTCTCGTCCACATTTTTTTCCGACAACCTTTCTCCAAGTAGCTGTTTATGTAGAGCTCATGTCGGTTTTTAGCTGAGCTCTCGCGCGAACGAAGCGCGTGTAGCGGAGCACCATGGATAAGAAAATTTGGCTAAGTAGCAAATTTGCCTGACAAAATCGTCTGCGCGGGCGAATTAAAAGCTGTCAAAATAGCTGATCACATGACTGTATCGCGGGCTCAGGTGTACAACCCATTCACGTGAAGTCTCTTTTAACGTTCTTAGCTGACCAGTTATTAGTTTTCCAGTGATCAAAGGCTTAGAACACTTTACTTGAGAAAGACATTTCTTGAAAGCTGAGTTTCCACAAGAGCTTCGCTTTTGGCCTTGGCTAAATCTATATATATGAAAGAACCAAAGACGATGAACAGACAGATAAGACGCACTGGGTCAACATAAAAAAATGGCACCTACTCGAAAGACTTTGCGTGGAATGTTAAGTTGCCGTGGTTTACACCCAGTGCACCAGAAAGAACAGCTCTCTTTCAGGAACAAAAGTAAGAAACAAAACCGTCAAGGAAAATTAACGCAACCAACCTAAAATTTCAACAACTGAATGGTGACGGAACTTCTACAGTAATCCTCCATTAATTAACTTAAAATTTAAATCATATTTGTAAAAAAAAATTTAAATATTGAAGTCTTAAATTTTGATTTCAGTCTAAACCAAGAAACATATACTTATAAAATATATATAAAACAATAAATTAAAACTTATGGTTCTGTTCTCTTACTAATGCTAAAAACTAATCAATCAGCCCAAGCAAATCGCTAAGGAATTAGTCTACTGTTAAAAATACCTATTAGCAGGAAAAACAAAAACAAAAACAACTATAACTTTGACTGAATTGGAAGGTAACTCCATTTTTTTCTGAGTTACAAGCCACCAAAAACAGACATTTCTTTTTATTCCCGGTATATCTGACATTGATATGAAAACGGCCTTCATTCTTGTAAATGGTAGTTAGATGATATGACAGATCCCTCTTTATATTAATATAAAAACATTTGCCCATTCAAGGGATTGATGGCTAAAGAGCTTACCAGTCCAATTGTCAAGGCATATATGGGGGCTCCATTCTTAGCAACGACATGGATTTCCGCATTTCCATTGACTGTTACATTGGTTCCATTTCGACTCGATGCAAAAACCGGAGGCTTGGTTGTGTACGCTTTGACAAATACCGGGCGGTTGGGATACTTATTGTAAAGCTAAAAAGAAAGAATAAACAGGCACCTTTGGATGAGCCGTTTCCATTTCCCGTGTACACGGAAGAACAAATTACCGGTAGACAAGTGTAGACTGTCTAGAAATGGCGGATTCAGATTTTCAAGGGGGCGGGGGGGGGGTTGTCTTCGAGAATAAAATTTGTCGGGTCTGTGGGCTTCAGTTTAGTCTGAAAATAAGGTAAGGGACCCAGGGTCCCCGGGTATCTCCCCTAGATGAGAAATATGATGCTATTACTATGTTCCTTTAAAACGAACATAATAGGTAAACTGTTTTGACCCTTCCGGTACATACAAAGCCGGAATCAAACAAAAAACCGGAACGTCTGGGTTCTTTTTTTGCCCTGATGTAAGCTTGAGGCCAAAATCTTAACTTAAATATGTCTAAAATACGCCTTGTAAAAAGGATATCACAAACCTGATACAAAAATGTCTTAAATGTCCTCGTGTTTAATGAAAGACTCTTATTATTCGGTACCTACGATAAAAGACAAAAAACAAAAACGCAGACTGTCAGCTTTACTTTACTACACACAACCTTTCTGCGCTTGCAACTTGTTTTTAATCACGACACATTTTATATTAAATAAATTAAGTGTGACCATGCAAGGAATTCGTAAACGAACACCTCAAGTATCCGCAGTGGAGAATCATTGGTTGAGGTCCGTTACTTTGTTTCGTCTAGAGATTGACCCCACCCCCCCCCCCCCCCTGCTTCCCCTTCCATACCCTTTTTGCTTGGAGCGGTTGATCTATCAATGATCCCTACCCTCTTCTCCCTAGATAAAGACAAGTGATTTGCTCCATTATGAGTATTAAGGTGTTCTCCTGGTGGACAATTTATCTGCGGGCGACAAAAGGAGCCCGCAATCCTATTCTCCATGTTGTTTTTACGCATGCATCGCATGTATGTAGCCAGCATTCGTTTGTACTTCCATTACAAATGAATGAAATGCACAAAACGCAATTTGATCACGTGTGTTTGGACCTTCTATCACCCGTAACCTGGTCACGCATGTTTTGAATATCTGACACGTGAAACTTACGTAAAGCACAGCGATGGAGAGAAAGCGTTGCTCCCTGTGACCTCTGACTATTACAAGTTTATAACAATAAAAAGCAACAGATGTGCCTTTTTGTTATCGGCAATTATGCATAAAACAGAACCTCTTCTTATCAAAGGTTAAAGTTCCTTACGTTACTCGGCCTGATAATAGTTCGTAAAGCTCCCTGCTCGTGGTAAACAAAACTGGCTGTGTTGAACAAGTAGTCAGTGAGCCATATATAAATCATCCTGTCCACTTCATCAAGAGGAGGCAATGGTGCAGGAACGAAGGGAGACCTGGAATCAGGATTTCCAACTGCTTTGAATTCTCCCTGAAATTCAAAAATTATATTGACACCAAAATTCATTAGACGTAGAAAACAATTTAAGACGAGCATTTATTTTTTCGTGGAATCCTGAATCCGAGAAATTTTTACTTGTTGAATCGGAAACCCTGGGCTTTGGGATCCGGAATACAGCCCAAGGAATTCGGAATCTAATTTCCACTGACAAAGAATCTGTAATCCAGTACCTGGAACCCGGAATCCACAATCCATGACGATATTAGATTCCCTTACATAGCGCGAGTCTTAGGTATTTAGAGAACAGACTTCTGTAGCCAGGTTTGTGGCCAGTCCCTAAAGCTTGATTTGTCTAAGGTACACAACATGTCTCTTTTTACTTCACATTAATCGTTTAACTCTGCTGTAAAACACTTGCAATAAGTAACTAAGTCATATATTTTTATAGGTGGTCCTTTTCAAAAGCCTTATTCCATGCGCTTCATTGCAGCATCTTTCTAAATTCTGTATAAATATTTAATGTAAATGGCAAAATGATAACAAAACAATAAAACAGAAACAGCAAGGTAACTAGAAGGAGAGCGATGTCATGTCGCTTATTGGGGACCGGCATGGTACATTAGACCTTTTTTGCAGCCGTTCGAAGGAGTTCCACTATTTGTGGGAAGGAACCCGGACGTACAAATAGGGCTGGTTATCACCATACTGACCAAGAACGCTGGCTAAAGTAAGATTATATGGAAACAAGCATGCGGCATGTGAAGAACTCCAAAAAGAGGGATATCCTTTAGTTGTCAATCCTAAGACTGAATTCATGATCCCCCGCCTCATACACATCCCAAGAGGGACTCTTTAATTTGGCGTAAATGGGTATGTGCCGCTTAAAAGGGCAAGAGTCTTAAAGTCGGGGTACACAACTCCACTATTTAGCGTGTTGCACAGGGGTTACCTTTTAATAGAGTTTATTATTCATTCAAAATATTTTCATTATTCTGATTGGCTAAAAGCACACGCATAATTCTCCATAACCAGTTACTGATGACCAAATTTGGAAGAATTTTGTGTTTAACGAAGAAAGACGTCAAAAATGCCGCCCGCTACAGGTTAAGGCACCGTTACCGAGAAGACTTGAGTACGAGGTTGAGTTGTTTTGGTTGTGAAAAAAAAAGGCGGACATTTCACTCGTTTCACACCTCGGAGGGTGTTATCCACAATATCACCCTTCTCGATCCTGCTTAATTCTTCATATCGTACTTAGCCTCATTCTTTAATTGCTAATTAAAGCCTGATGACGAGCGGTCTTCATTTGTGGTACCATTGTCTTTTCTAAAAAAATCTAATTCCATGATGTTAATTTGAAAAATTGCTCGATTCGATTTGTAATACGAAACGCATCAGGGAGACAAAATAAGATCTCTTGTGTATAACAGGGTAAAGGAAGGATTTGGGGTCTCGGTGACACATCTCTACCCGATCTTCCCTTGAGTACCACCCCGCGACACATATGAGGTTGTAAGTTGGAAAATTTGTTGCGTAACTGACATCAGGTTTTTGGGAAGGTTACCATGAAGCCAAGGAGGAATTACCACTTACCTTCAGAGGTAAATCCATGAATCTGGAAGTGAATTTTGGCCTTTTAACGACAGAATAGTCGATCTGTGCGATACTGCTTACGTTTTGAAGGACTAAGAAAAAATTGAAGTCATGATTATTTCTGCTAATCTATTCCATTTCTTGAACAGACAGCTAGAACTGTAATAAGTTAGGTTTGTATGATATCTTAAATTAGTCATTATTTTATTCTTCCACCGCCTTGATTATTTTTCTATCGGCAGAGGAAATACCTATTTGCTTTACCTATACCTGTACCTAATTGCTTTGTGATTATAATAAAGTTTTACTAAAACTGTTGCCGATGCCATTTTGACTAAGCGACCATGGCCCTGCACTCTGTGCTGGGCAGTCGTCGAGCGTTGACTCGTTTTCCACACAGGAGGGTGTTATGGGAAACATTTTGTAATTATATATGTCCACAGAGGGATAATAAAAACGCCGTGGCTATAATACCTAGCAGCCGGGAAGGGTCTTACAAGTAAAAAAAACTAAATGCATGCCCGGCAGTCAGAAAATTTTCTAGAATTTCTGCAAAATCCCCTTTTCTAATCGTTTGAAAGTATTCTGTCTTCATTTAGATTTACCAAGCCATCAGGAAAACAAGAACGACTTCGCAGCTGAGCTGTTTTGTTTCTTGGGCATAAAGTAGAGTCGACGCCGTTTCGACACTTTAAAAAATTTCGTGAGTAGCAGTGCTCGATTCACGAGCACGTTTTCTCGCAGGCTAAATACATATCGCTTCCTTTCTTTTACGTTCAACTTCTATGTCAGAATCCTTACTTTGAAATTGACTTTGTAAAAGATGCAATTCGCAACTGACTTTTGTTAATGAAGCAAGGTTCTGAATGAATTTAATTATTTTTCTCTATTTCGCCGTTTCAAAGTATTTTTGGAGCGATCATCATGTAAGGCGTCTACTGGATAAGAGGCGTTTGTTAGAGAGGGACGTCTAACACAAATTTCAAAGCACAGGGGGGTGGGGGGGGGGGGGGCGTTTATAAGGCAGGAGGCGTTTATTTGAGGTCACAGTTATTCCCAAGGAGTTATAACAACTCCTCTAGTGGGGTTAAGTTAACTCCTTACAGTGGAGTTATCTTTTTGGGGAGTTATTTTAACTCCAGAAAGGAGTTTAAGGGACTCGTTTTCATGAGGAGTTAAAATAACCCCCAAAAAGGAGTTATCCTGTACCTAAAGTTGTTACTCCACTTTCAGAATGAAATTAACTCCAAAAAGAATGAAAACAACCCTTGAAAGGAGTAAAAATAACGCCATTTTCGAAGTTAATTAACTCCAGGCTGCGAGTTAAAAGAACTCTTTTTCAGGAGTAAAAACGACCCCAAATTTGGAGTTAAATTAGAAGCTAAAGTAACCCCATAAAAGGGATCATCCTGTACCCAAAATTTTTGATCCATTTTTGGAGTTATAATAACTCCCTAAAGATTACTGTACTGGGGCATCTATTAGATCATTTACGGTAACCCAGTTCAAGATCACCTTTGCTATATTACCTGGAAAAGTTGCCATAAATTTGGCTCCTTCATTGTTTATTGCCTCTCTAGCTTTCTTGCACATCTTATTGGCCAAAAAAAAAAACAGAGTTCTTTAGAAACTACATATTAACTCACTGGAAAATAATACTTCGCGCAGAATGTGTGGGCGACAAAATTAATCATTCATAATCAGTGAAGTGGCAAATTTGAATGCGATAGAGCATAGTTATTAGAGGAGACTGGTTATGAAAAGCGGCAAACATCAATGATAAAAACAACAGTGCTGCAGTTTATGTTGGAAGCACCCTGAAAGTGCACAATCCTTTGTTTTCTGTTGGCAAATTGTTACGGAATAAATTAATGCAACGTTTTTATTGGTCAATACAATCAAAATGATAGGAATTCTTTTGAACGTTGTGCACTTTCAGGTCCACAAAAACATATAACAAAGGAGTCTGACGGGTTTCATAACCATTAACTATGGATAGAGCTATAAAATGTCATAATAATTTGAAAACCTTTAAGTAAAATCCCTTTAAATACCAATATGACCGGTTTCCCTACCCTGTAAAAATACTAATACCAATCAAAGATAACAATCCATATGTTCGTCACATGCATAGGTTCGTTGAGTAAGTATTTTCATTATTGTCAGTTTTGAGTGTTTCTTGGACATAACATTGAATAAGCGTTTGTTCATTCCCAGTTTTTGTGATTCCTCATTCAAGTCCTGTTTAATAGATCATAAGATCTTACCAGTTTGTTAAGTTCATCCTTCACTTTCCTATCTATTTGACTGGAGAACAAGTTGTATAACCAACTAGAAAAGACAACACAATTTAGGTTAAATTTCATTTTTGTTGACTATGTAGGAATAAAAATTGAGGTGAAAAATAACCAAGGCTAAGTTAACAGTTACGGCGACCAGTTCTTTGGTACTGCAGCTAAACTCCTAAACTGCAGACAGCATCTTTACCGTCGCGTATTCCTGATAGTATTCATAATTATAATTATTATTGCAACCTTGTCACTCAGTTCTTTCCAAATCTTCATGTCGTAAAAAAACGCGACAAAGAGTACGCATATTTATTATAAATTCTTTGCAAGAGAGAAGCATTTTATGTTTTATGTTGATTAATTGTTAGCTGTAGATAATGAATAATGAATGACAGATGGATTGATTAATTGATTTATTGTTTGACTGATTGACTGAATGATTGATTGATTGACTTACTGATTTAATGACTGACTAAAAGGTTCTTTTATTGTTTCTTCTCAAACTATTTTGAGCCGCAAAAAAGCAAAAAGAGGTTAGAACGTAGGAAACTAGGTAAACGTAGACAAGATTCCGTTTTCCACAGAAAAATGTCCGCACAGTGTAAAGCATACCTGTACCCTCCTGAGAATTTAACGTGGACCGAATCAACAGACGAGGAACAGTCCCGTACTCGAGCGGATACGGTGGGTCGACCATCAGAGTCAACTCCTGAAATGGAAAAACATAGCGAATAATGTATATCCTCTCTCAGTCAATTTTAACGCCTTGAATCCTAGTTAGTCAGACTTACCAATTCGTACAGTCAGTCTAAAATTAATTCCACGTGCTTTGAACGAAAATCTAACGCTGTCTTTCATCTGAAACCTAAAATAAAGTGAGGCATTAAGTGAGTTTGGTTTAATATTACGGTGTGCTGCGCGGGAGATGTTATTGCAGGAAATAATTAGCCTTGATGGATATTTACTTTGAGAAGACGATGATATATGAACTAACAAGAGTACGAAAAAGGAGATGGTATAAAAACACGAAATATAAAGTGCAAGACAGTATCCCTGAAACTTGACTAGACTATATACATTACTGCAAGGCCTACAAACAGGTTTTCAGTATGTTAAAGCTTCCCGGGTACAGGACGTCTGCAAGTATTAAATGGCGAATATATGCGAGGGAAGCCTGTATGAAAGCCTGATGGTTTCTTTTTCCAATAAATAAATAAGTAAATAAATGATGAGTAAATAAGTAAATAGTGAATGAATGAATGAATGAATGAATGAATGAATGAATGAATGAATGAATGAATGAATGAATGAATGAATGAATGAATGAATGTATGAATGAATGAATGACTGAATGAATGAATGAATGAATGAATGAATGAATGAATGAATGAATGAATGAATGAATGAATGAATGAATGAATGAATGAATGAATGAATGAATAGGTTAAGTTAAAGGTAAAGGCGAACACGAGCCAAAGGCTCAAACAGCCGGAGCTTATATCCCTGTTTCCTTAGCATGAAGGATGCCTAGGATTATTGCTACTCCCCCCTGGACGGGATGCTAGTCCATCGCAGGGTCCCCCCCCCCCCCCCCCCCAGCAGTACGTCGCCGGTACCCATTTATAAAACTGGGTGAAGTTCCTTGTCTAAGGAAACAACGCGGCGGGCGAGGCTTGAATCCCGGACCTCTAGATCCGCAGTTCGAGTTGTTAACCGCTCGGCCACACACGCCTCCACAATGAATGATTAACAAATAAATAAATGAATGAAATTAGTCGGATGATTCCTTGGAAAGCGAGTTCATATACCATATACGTACGTATTGTGTGCAAAGGAGAACTCTGTCAAGTGTAGCTCGGAAATGTGCAAAACTTTTTCAAACCGCCTGAATAAAAGAGCATTAAGCACATCCTATTGCTGGAAACGAGAGTTTCCGTAACAAAAAGGGAGGCTTTCAAAAACGCAAGGCTTTACGTTATCAATCAAAAAAAAACTGTCGCTTTCGTATTTAATGCGTAACAAGAGAATATGTTTCAATTGGTATCTATAAATTACTATTAAGAAACATACCAGCCAATTTTCTTTTTAAAACGCAGGTTTCCAGAGAAGTCCAGGCTGATCCCATTAGCCCTCAGTGTGAGTCCCTCTCTAGGAGCCGTTGTAAACGAAGACGAACTTATGGTGGCACGATTATTCTTGATGCTAAAAACATAAAGCATTTGATAAAATAGCTGCCGCAAACGAGCCATTGGCATGCAAGTAAACTCTCGACTGAGGTATTGGCACCTGGATGAGGTATTGGTGTGGAATGCAGAGATTTTGGGGGCTTTACGTTCCACAAAAAATTTCTATTGAAATTTCGGAAATTCCCAACGGAACGGTACATTCCGGTTAAACAGACCCGACCCAAGCCACCGTGTGTTTGGTTATTGTACTCGTAAACAGGATATATAGATGAGAGGTACAGGGGACAACAATTGTTGTCAAATGGTTAGGGACATTTCGATCAAAGTGCATGAACCACCTTCAAAGGCCAGGTCCCAAATATTCCGGTCAAACGGTACCGAAATGGTCGGTTATATTTGATTTCTAACAAAGATTTCCGGAATTTTGAGCCGAATGGAAAGCGTCCTGTTCACTATGATTTCCTACCCTGTAAATGCACGATTGGACCTAACAAAGCATTGTTTTCAAAATACAATACTATGGGCGATCTATGAAACTTAAATTACTGTGCTTCGTATACTCTATGTACCCGCTATGACTTGATCTATCACCACGGAATTGACGAAGTGTCGTCGAATCGTTATATTGATACATTATATTTTGATACTTTCCCACCCCACAGTTTTTAGAATAAGAGTTTTTAAGTATTATTTTTAACTTAATTTTATTTTTTTGCTGGCTTATTTTTTTGTATGTATATGCATGGCTATAAGTAGTTTTATATATTCAAGTTTTATGTTTTATTAGTTATGCAAACATCCACACTTCACAAGTTAAAAACCTTGGCATTGGTAAGTCCTTTTAAGAAATGGTAAACGTGCAGCTTGCAACCATCAAGTTATGGATGCATGCGGGAGATTGCTAAGCATGAAAGAAGCGTAAGAGTTGCTCGAGGGGTAGCTGCATGCAACTCTAACTTCTTGAGCGCTTAGCAATCTTGATTTTGCTCAGAGATAGCAGGGAAATGTCATTTGTGAGCGCTATGGCGTGCAAAATTTATTCTTTGCAAAAAAATATTATCTTTCAAAAAAATCTTTTGGCTGAATAATTAGTTCTCCGTCTCAATTTTGATTGTAAAACCTTTCTTAAGATCTGTTTAACCCTTTTGGGAACTTTCTCTTAATATTAATATGTGTAATCAAATGGCTACGAGTGAAATTATCCCCTTATTTCACTCGTACAAGTCGCGTAGAAAGGGATGCATTCAGCTTTGAGCTCGCAACAGCTTTCGTCAGTATTCACTCATGACCAAATGGGTCATAAAATGGGTTATTGACCAATCAGATCGCTCGCTTTACTTTTTTTAGATACAAGGTATCCCACCGAAGTCAAGTAAGTTGAAAATACAATCTAGATTGCTTCTAGTATTGTATTATTGTTTTTATGCTGACGATTTTAGTCTTAGAGGTATCGCCTCGAAGCGCCCCTGCGCTACCCGCGGACCACAAGCGTTGTTATCGATGTTGAAACTCCTGAATAAAGTTGTTGCGGTAAATTTTTCCTGTAAGATTATTAAGGATTTTTTCGTTAAAAATGAAATGCACTTTCGAGGCCACAACCAACTGCTTTTGCATTCACTACAGATGAAAAGTGCATTATTTTTCTAGAACACGCAGAAAAATAGTCCTTTGTTATTTTGCTCATTGGCAGAATGAAAAATGTTGAATTCACTAGTGGGCAAAGGTTGGTGCATCTACGCTAAAATGCAGTACGCTTTTAAACTGTCAACTGTAACAGCTAAAGAATTAAAGACAGACTTAATTGATTGAAAACACCCGCTTTATGTGCTTTGCATACCTGAGCGAAGGGTTGTCTTTGTGCCTTGATCAATTTGACCCAAGACTGACCCAATTGTTTGGAACGGGGGAGGGGCAGCAGGTCGGGTGACTTATTTCGCTTGAAATGGCAAACCAATTCAACAAACGCATCATGCGGCTAAAACGCGTTTTAAAACCAGGGTTTAAAAAGTTAGTCAAGCTTTTTTACTTATCCATTTTTTACTTATCAGTTTCATTACCAGAAGGTAATTTCTTCTTGCAACAGTTACGTAACGCTACTCTTGGCAAGCCAGCATGGCAGAAACTTAAACAATGATTTTCTTTTTTTTTCTATATTGTATGCACAGCCAATATTCATCTTGCTCATACGCTCTTAATTGCTTGAAATTCTGAACAAGAATGGCGCACGCAAACGCCCAACACGAGAGCCTTGCTTAGTTTAACAAGGGAAGCGCAAGCAAAATTGAAGCGTGTCTTAAAGTGCGAGGCCCTTGTTGATGCCAATCATCTTTTAATAGTTATAAGGAGGGTTATCGGGATAAGGATGTTTTTGTAAATCTAGCCTCTATAACTTTCTACAAACAGCTTAAATGGGTAGTATCAAACAAGATTTGTTCTTAAGATTTAGTGACAATATCCATCCACGGAAACCGCCCCTTTAGTCGTCTGCATGATCTTGATCAAAGTCATATGATTGTAATGGCACACCAAATTTGATTTAAAAGTGTTAAAGATAGTAGACTTAAACTTGAAAACGTTGCAAAGACGCTGGGCAATGAAAGAATTGCTGAAACAAAAATTGATTTAGACATTTTCAGGGGCAGTCATGGTGCATTTAATACTCTAATTTAGCTTAACACTTCAACAGTATTCGAAGTCACAATTCATCAAATTTGGTTGAATACTAGAAAAACAACCACTAATAGTACCTTGTCAAATTGATAGAAAAGAGGTTTCATTTGAATGGTCACTCGAACTCAAAAGTTACAACCAACACAGTCCACCTCCATCATTTTATCTGGGAGGAAAAGGGTCAAAGGATAACGTGGGAGAATTTTCGTAGTCGGACTACTCTGATACGATATCAAATGTGTCATAATAAAATAATACAAGAAAAACAGGAAAACTATGATGACTTACTTGGACAGGGCGTATTCGAGGTTCTTAGATGAATGAGAGATGTCTTTGAGATTTTCCTCCCTCAGCCTTTTAAACAGCACTTTGATGCCCACTTCGTCAGCTAGTAATTAAGGTAAAAGAGAAAGCAAAAAAATAAAATCAAACACTGAAACTAATTACCTTATCGTTAAGCGTCCTTTACATTGTAGGTTCATTGTCAGCTGCATGATCGAAAAGAAGCAAACCTTTGGCAGATATCCAGCCATTATGACTTCACTCTAGGTCAATACACTCCAGTTTTCCTGAGGATCTTTTTTTATTAAAACGTTGAGGTTGGAATTGTTTCAGAAAACATGTCAAGAGTGCGTCCAAACTGAGACTAAAAGCTATATAACGGTTCTACACTCGCTTTTTGCAAATAAATTTCCCTCGAGTCCAGATGTTTCCCAGGGCGTGCATGTATCTTTCTTTGGTATAGAAATTCGATATGGAAAAGTACACAAAGACCTTTTTTTATGTTTCCTGGTAACGTTCGTAACGGCTTTCTATAATTTCTGTAACAGGTAACTTGAAGAGTAAGTAGCGAAGAACTTTTCATGCTCAAACCATAAAAAAGAAAACTGTTTCAGTTAGCTTAGTTACCAAAATCCGACGCTGTTACAAAAAGAGGGTCTAACAAACATACTAGCACGGAAATGCTAAGTATGATCTGCGATCAGCAGTTCCTTTTTTTGGGGGAAGAGCGACCAGCCAAAAAAAAAAGAAGGAAGAAAAACCGCCTGATCGCAGGTTATACTAAGTATAGCTCCACATGCTTATTTCAGGAACCCAACAGGAGCTACATTTCTAGATAAGTAAAGGTCAAGTTATTGGTATTTTTAAAAAGGAATTGCGTCGTTGTTGTCAGTTTGTGAAGTGTCTCCACACGTCCCACAAGAATTGAAAAAGGAAAAATAATGTTATTTTACCAACATTGTTTGAGTTGATTGCAAAAAGAGCTCTTGTATAAAGAAAATAGAAACGGATTCTCGGGATTCTCAGTAGAACTACAGAATGATCTTGAATTGTTATGTTAGGAATAATCCGGATGGGCGGACGGATGGATGTCTAAGTAGGAGCTAGGCTTCAAGTCTGGGCCACGTTAACCTTTTCAGCGCTAACACAAGTGTGCCAAGATGTAATTCTAGATGTATAAACTGTAATCTGTTCTTTTCTGTTTTAATTTACTTAATCATATATTTATTTTAATTTTTGTTTCTTTGAAATGGGTGAGTGACTTAATGGGAGACCTTATACCAGTTCTTAAATTGAATGAGAACAAACGAAATTGCGAAAATTGGGGGCATATCAACAGCACGACTACATACGGCAGTCATATATTAACTAAGGAGACTTGGCTTTGACTGTACGCAGCCATTACTGAATTATGACCATGCATTAACACATTGCGTGTAGAAGTCAAGACACTTGGATGATTTAGGATGTTTCCTTTAACTAAAATGTCTTCTTATTCCACAGTACTTTGCTGACGTCATTAATCTTTCTTTTGTTTCTTTTGTAAATTTGAGTTTACATTTTTAGTGTAACTATTTAATACTGGTTCAATTTTTAGTTTACTTTGTTTATCATTTGCCTTTCAAGCACACCAGTAAAAAACGTAAATTGGAAGCGAACCAAAACACCAGATAATTTAAGGAGCAACAGACCTACTGTCAAGACGTAATACGATTGATTGTTGACACATTTAGTAACATTCAAACAGACGTTTCCTGCCACTTAATTGTGCTATTAGGCATCCAAAAAAACTTACTAGATCACTAAAGGCTTATTCAAAGCCACAATTAATCTATGCCTTTGGGTGCTCTTTTTTTTCTGGTCTTTCAAAACTAGGTTCATTTTAATGCCAAATTATAAAATTATCAGTGATAGATTAAAGGTTTTAGTTCCGTTTTTTGATAACTGTTTCATAACCTGGAAGAGCAGCCGGGGAACTCATTTCTAACGTTTCTTCGGATTATTTCAAAGATTTGTCACATCTTTCATCATACAGCCGTAGAGCTAAAAGTTCCTAACATTACAAACTGTTAGGAATAAGGAATTTGACTTTTTAAACTTGTTAATGTTTGTCTGATCTCATCTTTAGACACCCAGTGCCAAACTACAAGGAAATAACCAGAATATTGCTTAATTAGGATTCTTCTGCCTTGATTTTTCTCCTTCTTTGTTAAGCATTGCGACACGCATTTCTAAACGTGATTATCTTAAATACCACTTCTTGATCGGCGCAAAGATTTTCGAAATCCATTAAAAGATTACTATTTGAAGTGTCTGAAGACAGGCAATGAATGAAGAGAGAAATTGATCAAATCATCCGCTTTTAAATTAGTAAAAGGGAACCACGGCACAATGTAAACGCTATCTTGCTGTTTAGAAAAGTTATTGTTTTCTACAAACCGCAGGGTAGCTGCTGCCAAGACCCGCTGTTATTGGCCCTACCTGTTAACCCCGGTAGCGTGGGAAACTAGGATTTACGGTCACCCACGTTTAATTCTTTTTGCCAATATGGCTGGCTCCTCTCCAAAATGCGAAGGCAATCCTATTTAATAGCACTACTATGCTTCCACATACGTGGAGGAAAACGTAGAAAACTAATAAAGGTTTTTCAACAAACCGTCTATATTTATCTACGGTAAAATTTTCAGGGCTCCCTAATATTAGGAAAAATAACACAGCATGTTTCATAGGTAAGCTTTCAGTGAGCTTTTTCGCTTTGAGGCGTATCAAAGCTTAGAAATTGGGTACATCGCATTGGGTCAATATTATTCTTAGAAAGCTTTACTGTAAACGTTAACTGCATGAGGTGTTCAAAGCAGGCTCTGTATTTTGCGCGTTTTGATCCTCTGTCAGTACGAACCACTCAGCCATGATGTCTTCTTTAATTTAAAAGGGTGGGCGTGTTAGCTGTAACTTTGCCTTGACCAACGTTGGGGTGATGAGGACCTTCAAGCCTGTACCCCTTTTTTACCGCCTCGAATTATCGGCTTTCTACCCGTTCCTAGATGCCTAGGAAGTGATTCTTTTAAGCACGACGAAGCGGTTCGCAGCAAAGCGAAACCGTGTAATAGACAAAAAGGAACATCCAGCCATCCTGCCACTCAATTTGTTACTAAGAGGAAATGTTTTTCAATTGATTGACAAGCTATGCACACTGACTGTATTATGAGTGGTTTTGAAACTACCAAAGACAAAGGTTTCAAACGCTTTAAATTGATTGTATTTAAAAATTCGAGGTAATGATAGTGTTCTTGTATTAAGGATTTTTCCGCTTCAGTTTAGTCAAGCCTATAGTAGAATAAGGACTATTATTTCAATACGTGTGAGATCCACGGGGGTGCTCGACATAACAGAGATGCAACAATATCAAAAGTGGCAACATATTTCATCGATCATAATGGAATTCAAAGATTTTTCTAACTCATCATATATAACAAATGATATTCTTTTTATAAATATATATGAATGACAATCATTCGCCAGTCCCACTCCGCAGACGGATCCGAGAAACGAGTTTTTGATGGAGAGAACGTAAGGAATCCTTTGAATTAGCTAGAATCGTTCCATTTTGTGCTACTTTTTCCCGTTATTACATGTAGAAATTTATTCTCTCAATTCTTACCGTATTGAAGCCCTTTACTAGTCACTCTGAAGCGAATTCCAGGATATCCTTGGCGTTCAGACGAGAAGCACACAGAAATAAAGCAAGGAAAAGCTAAATTAAACAATAGATTCTTCATGTTTCCTTTTAGCTTCCCACTGAAGACGTTTCTTCCAACTCCTTTTCTTCAGGTCTGATCTCTCATGGTAAAGCATCCGTTTAAGAATGTTGATTTATCGTCATTCATAAAGGGTCCAATGAAATTTGTCTTATTGTCTTGTTGACACTTTCGATCCCCTTCGTGCTGATTGGTCGCGAACCTAAGAGGTCATCACAACGGATCACACCACTTTTTCGGTTTCAGCTTTCACTTGGTTCGCTAAAACTCTCGTTTGCTAGTTATCAGCATGAAATACAGGGTAATACCGTTATTGCTTGGGCTTCTCGCTATTTCCTTGGTTTTGGCACAAGCTATAAATCCCGGTATTCGCCTTCGTGTTACTGACAAAGCTCTGCAATATGGTAAGTCCCCTTCATCTGGTTTACAAAACAATACGTGACCTTGATGACCACTGATAACTTAGTCTCTGTTAGTCTCAGAGGAGACGCTTTCATTTTATAAATTCATTCAGTATAAGCACTTGTTTATTTTAGAATGTCATTTATTGATGCGATAGCTTCCTATTTTAATGCAGGATCATTGACCTTACACGTTTCTGACTATCGAATAAATGTGTGGAACAGTGGGGAAAATAGGCTCGATTTCCGCCCGAACAGCGGCTGGTAATCGATACAACATTTCGGTTTTGCAATGCCTGCAGGGACTTGTCCACTCACAGGTATCCTAACTATGTGCGGGCGCTTGTTACCGATAAATACTCGTACATATGCAGCAACAGTACAAAAGGTGTAGATATATAGGGTCATGAGGGAAACGTAAAAATTCCAAAAATAATTCGCTGTACTGTCTTATATAGCTTATCATAGAGAAAGAAAAAAAAAACAAGGTTAGCTATATTTTGTCTTGTCTGAAAAGCACACACAATGTATAGCACTAGCAAGTTTATAGTAGTTCTTTCTGCACAATAAATCGAATTTTTCCTCTTCCCACACGGGCAACAAAAAAGTGCAACTTAGTGTTTTGCAACTCCCTCGCAGCCGTTTTGAGGAGCGTTGCGTGACGAGACAAAAACGGCTGGGTGGGAGACTAAAAAATGGATTGAACAGCAATGTTGCGCGTTTTACCATCCTCTTTTAAACCTGTTAACAACCTGATTTTTGTGGCAAGACAGGTTTGATGTGGGTGGTAAATTTAAAACGCGCAACATCACTATTCAACTCGTTTAGTAGCAATGTTGCGAGACAAGTTGCATGTTTGCATTACATGAGTGCCTCACACTGTGGATTTGGGATACCTGTGGTGCACTACTGAAAGACGAGTCGGAAAATAACCCGTCATCATGGAGAAGATGCTTCTTTAGGGATAGACCATTAGAAAACTTATGGGGGGGGGTGGGGGCGCACGCGAAGCACAAAAAAAAATATTCGCGCGAGGCAAAATTAAATGAAAAAAAATTCATGCACGCCAATTAACCCTAAAAAATATTCATGCTACAGCCCCAAAAAAATTCATACAAGGAATTTGATAACGAAAAAAAATTCCTGCCGCTCAAAAATTTTCCACTGACCCTCCCCATAACTTTTCTAATGGTCCGCCCCTTATCCCAAATTCATCATTTGCTGCCGGATTTTTCCTCATTCTTTGTATATTTGAGAGTATAAATCTCCATGTACTGCTTAATTCATTCGGTGGATTGCCGCGGCAAAATCTCTCCCTCTTATATTTTAAAGGTATCGAAATTTGGTGTGAAAGAGGTGGAGTGGTGATCTCTTCTTCAAATCTGTTGAACACGTTTTGGAAAATACTCATACTTTACGACACGCAGCAAACAAATGAAATTATCAGCATGTAATTGCTTGTACTTGAGTTGGGACCAAGTGTAATATTTTTGTAAGCACTATAAACACTGGAAAGACAAAAAAGTAATTCCAATAAACGCGACACTGACTATAAACCCACACGCAACTGCCCAGTGCTATTTTTAGCTTCACTCAAGAGTCGTTACGTGACGAATGAAAGGCTGATGCATTTCATTGCCTCGTCTCTAATGCTGCTGTTTGCCTACTTGGCAGGTGTTGGGATAGGAGATTTTTCTCATGGGCCCGAATTCCCTCTTTCCTTCCCTTTGGAAAGCCTGCCATGAGAGCTATGCTGCATATTTTTGACATTCCAACGACCTCCTCTGTCTGCAAAGGACACCTGAACACAAAAGCCACTTTTGTTAGCCTTGACCGGAAACAATAAACATGTATTCGCCATTAATTAGGTTTACAACGACCACCCACTTTGAACCACACAGTAAAAGCATAAATCGTAAAAACTACCTATTGTATCGCTTACATAGTTTTTCCAATCTATTTCTTAGTAAGATTCAGTTTGGGTTAGTTGGTTTTAGTTTTTTGTTAGAACTTATTAATCAATAGCTGGCTTTCTTGAATTCTAACACAATATAAGTAGCTTTTATTTCCGACACAACCAAATCAGCAGTGCTGTAATTTTATACCGTATAGCTTAATGCCTTTGTTATTATTATTATCATTATCATCATTGTTATTATAAATTACTATTATTATTATTATCATAATCATTAATAATAATAATGATAATGATATTGGTCGTCAAGGTCGTTGTTGTTATTTTTGTTGTTGTTGTTGCTGCTGTTGTTCCTCTTTCCCTGGGGTGATACTTCTGGTGAGTTTAAGGGATCGTTTCATTTGATTACGCGAGTATACAATTTTTCAAACAAAGTTCCCGTGTCACAGCTAATTGCCTGTCACAGATATTTTATCTCTTCCGTCTCCTCAAGTGCTGCACAACAAAGAGTGAGAGTTTCCGGCTCAAAACTGGCTTGGAATTCCATAATCGTAATCGTAGACAAATTTTAAGGGTCTATGATTAACTTGCGAACGTCCAAGTATTTGCGACAGACAAAGATACGTCGGCATCATTGAGAAGCCATGTGTTATTGCATTGTCTAATCCATTGCGTCGTTGATTGGCCTGCGTGAACCCTCCGAGAGCATGGCTACTCGTAGGCAAGCTGATGTTAATGTACCAAAAAGTATTTAATGCATTCTATTATTTTTTTAAAGTTGACTCGATAGCTGTTCAACTTCTTAACGAGAAAGTGAAGACAGCTGTTGTTCCTGATATAAATGGCGATGCTGATACACCTGTTGGTCATGTCTCCTACTCGCTTTCAAGGTGCATAACTCATTAAACCTAATTAAATAAACTTTTTAACCTGTTAAATAAAAAAATGAATTAATAAATAGATAAATAACGATTCAGTGGTGGCACATCCACAGAGTGGTTCTTCATCTACCAGTCCAGATGGAATTGGAATATTGGTCTTTGAGGTGCAACCACGAGTACCCGGAGAAGAGGGGGGCAAGCTTATTTTCGTTACGCCGTGGTACACCATTTCTGGAGTCCGCTTATCGTGATGTACTGAGAAACTATTACGTGAATCGCGATTGAAGTCCACTCCGTGAAACCTGAACCGCCAAAATCCTCCATTATTTACACGTACATTGAAGATCAATCGAAGACAATAAATCGTTAAGTTGGCCAAATGACCTTGACTAGCATCTGGTGGCTTGATTTAACTTCACTTTCGAGTCTTTTGATGTAACTTCAAACTTCAGTGCCTTCAGACCCACCAATAGCTGGCTTTCTTAGGGAATTTATAGCCGCGTGTATACGCGTTTTTCAGAAGGTTCATGAAACTCTAGTGGCTAAAATAGAATCGAAGCACTCTGTTTTGCAAAATGGGACTAACGTTTAGCGAGGAGCGTTTTTGGCATTTTGCACGACCTCTATTTTCATGAAACGTGAAAACGTAAATATTTGTTTCGTGACTCGTGAAACTGAAAATTGTTGTTCGCGAACTCGTGATGAGACCCAAATTTGTAAGAGTACCCACAGCTCCTTGTGTAACTTTCAAGCCGCCATAATGGTGTCTCACGAATGGCCTTTTCCTTCTAGACTCCAATAAATCAATCAATTAATCAGTTTTCTTATCCTAAAAAAACAAGGATGAATGGTTTTTGAGAAAGTGTAAATGCCGAGATTAGGAATGTGTTCGAATAACTTGAACTACTTGCAAAATAAGACATCATGTCTTTACCACATTCGACGCACGTATATAAAATGTCAGTAAAATGTAAGAATAAAAATGTTCTAGAAGTTTTAAAAACCTCGAAATATATTTCGCTCTTCGAGCCTCGTCAGTCAATAAAATCTTCATGTAAGATGCACTGAAATAGTCTGCGTGTTCGCCAGTGTCATGTAAGCCAACATGGTGTATTCTATTTTACCTTGTCACGTGCGACTACCGCGCGTGGGACGCGGAAATAATTCCATTCGTTCTTAGAGTTCATCAACGAGCCTTCCAGTACTTGATCTATCCGAACACCCTCCGATATCGTTCCGGTAACGTTCATTTCAAATTTAGGCATTTCACTGTTGTGTTTGAACTTCTTTTATGCAAGTAGTTCAAGGATGAATAGCCTCTCCGACATAAATCTTCGCAAGATTGTTTGATCTCTGAGGTTCTTAAAGATATTTATTAGCATCAAATTTTCAATTTTTCCTTTTTCATAATTAGATGTTTATAAATATTTTTTCTCGTCTTGCAGCGTACACTTTAACTCTCTTTCAATTCCTTCGTCTACGTTCAAGACAGTTGCTGGCATTGGTCTTCAGCTCCAGATTTCTGACGCCTCAGCTTCTTTGAGCGGGAACTGGCACTACAGAAAGGACCACTGGTAACGCACATTAACAACAACTTTTCATATACAAAAAACCAAACTATCAAAACCTAATTACAATTCATTTCGATTAAAAACTATTTTCAAGGAAAACAAAGCTATTTTCCACCATAAATATTGTTTTTTTTTATAAAGAGAGAAACAATGCATTAAGCTACAATAATATAGTCGACTTCCGATAACAAGAACCTTGTAGGAAAATTGAAAAACGTTCGAGTTACCAGGACTGAGTTCGAGTTCTCAGGAGTTCGAATCAAATGAACGGAAATAAGGAAATTGGCAAATGGAAGGGGGGATGCAAGTATCATGCACACTTCACATTTACACAGCAAGATATTATAGATTGATATTTTGAAAAAAATTAAGCAACAAAGCTTGATTAATATACAGGAATGGAAACTGAATTTGAACTGGAGTGACATAAAAGTAAAGACAAAGAATTGACACTCTTGTTTTATAGAAAAATTCAAAGTTTCGGACTTCAGTGCGCTGTTGCTTTTTCTTTCTGACCTGTCACGCGCTTAAAGCATGGTTCGAGTTATCGAAGGTAAAATTATATAGAAATTGTCTCAAAGGAAACAAATATTACTTCGATTAAGCAGGAACTTCGAGTTATCGAGGGTAAAATTATAAAGGAAACAAAAATTACTTCGATTTAGAGGAAAGTTCGAGTTTCGAGGGTAAAATTACACTAAATTTATGAAGGAAATCGAAGGGAAATCGACTTTGGTCCGAGTTATCGTGAGTTAACTGTTTATTTGTGATTAAAACTAAAAAAGGAAATAAAATAGCGTTTCTTTTATGCCTTTGTGAATATTAACAAGGCCTTTTTGAATATATCTATTATTATTATTAATATTATTACTATTATTAATTGTTATTATTATTATTATTATTATTATTATTATTATTATCATAAGAGAGAAAGAAAAGGGAAAATGAGAAAAGCCTTAGACAGCTCCTTTATCATGGGTGACGAATTACTCCTTAATTTTGACAAGAAATTTCAGCGTTAATTATAGTTTCACATGTGAAATTACAAAATTGCCATGAGAACCTGCTGTGCGTCTCAGTGCCAAGATGGCGACGAAGTTTTAAAATGTTATGAATGGAGATGTCAGGGCATTAAGGCAAGTTTTAGAAAACCGAAACACACGAAAGAACACAGCAAGAAGGATTGTATAAACAAGTATTTTTTGAGAGAGTGGAGTTCTTGGTCGTTACGACAAATCCAGGATAGGCACGTCAAAAATCCACGACTGCGAACGTAATTCGTCCCCCATCATAAAATAGGTAATCAAATGGTATACCCGATAAATTAGGGAATAATTTCACTGGTCACCATTTGATTACACATACTAATTTTTTCTTTTCTAGGCCCCATATTAGTGACAGCGGAAGCTTTGATCTAGATGTGAATGGTCTGACCGTAACCTTAAAAACAAAATTGGGTGAGTTCATTTGGTAAAAACTGGAAATGTTAGAACTTTTATTGTCTTTATGGCCCCATTTCTCCTTCTTACCCCTTCTTACAATTGATGAAAAAATGAACGCAGGGTAAATGCGCTTTGGAAGTAGGCTTTGATATTATGCCAGCATAATTTTTGGCATAATTAGCTAGCATAATTTTCAACTGTTTTCCGAAAACGCACTGCTAACGTAATTTGCACTTTTGGCAAGGTCTATAGCACAAAATTGATTGATCAAACAGCCATGTTTTAGCTCTAAATCAGTGTCACATGCAAATTTAAGTGACTAAATCACTTTTTTTGTCTCCTTATTGTCACATTTATGGGGCCTGCATCCCACAGGAAGTGACCCACAGGACTCGACGCATGCGCATCTCGATTACCCCGAGATGGCGTCTACTGCAAATACTTTGCAAGACATAGATAGATATAATGAATTACGCGCTAGTAAAGTTACTATTTGATGAATACAGTAAATGTGTTTGCCATTTACCTGTATTTTTGCATAGGTATCAAGGAGTTTTTACTGTACGAAATTTAGTAGACTGCAAAACGGTCCGTATTTTTGCGTATTCAAGTGCGCGCGAGCAGTCAAACAAAAGGTGAGGAACGAGGCTGAAAACAGAGAGCGAGACTGGGGAGAGACGCTAAAAAATACTTTTTTTCTCTCTCGCCTCACACGCCCTACGGGGGTGTGAGGCTCGCGCGGTTCGCGCGCATAAGACTCTTACGCCACGCGTTACCGATTTCTTTACTGATTTTGAGGAAAAAACCGACTGTTTTGCAGTCTAGCTTGTGATATACTACGCTTCTTTTGCGAGCACAATCCGTCAAAGCGGATTTGGAAGGATATTAGCTCAAAAGTAAACAAACCTTATGCTTGTTAGGAAAAGCCAGTTCGGAATCCATGTACGACAATTTTTCTTCAGAACTTGCATCAAATTCAGGAAGGGGTTGAGGCATCCATTGCACCTTAAGTGAACTTTAAAAAAATACCAGTTTTTATTTCTCGATTGCGTCACTAAGCTGAATGATATAAGTACAGGAAACAACCTAGTGATTCACTGGTTGCAAATGTCTTTGGTATTCACTTTTTCATAATTTTTCATCCTTTTATTGTATTTGTATTAGGTGTTGATACCACTGGCCATCCTACCATTTCTGCTGCTGGCTGTTCCAGTTCAATAGGAAGCGTTAAAATTCACTTTCATGGTGGTGCAAGGTGAATGAACACACTGATTCTCCTTCACTGATTTAGTATCACGAACATGCAGTCAGCACAACATTTGTCAGAATCCTACATCTCCGCTTCAGCTATCTCTAGAGAACGACTAGTCCCTTTCTGTTTCTTCTTTGTCGTTGTTTACATTAAAGGGTCTTTAACCATGTCGTTGTGTAACTGCTTTCATTGACTGCTGTAGTAGTATCAAATTAATGACAATTTCTCGCTTTAGACACATCTCTTAGGCATGGGAGACAATCCACCACGAGCTTAGAGGGAAGAAGACCGGAAGTCTCTCGTAACATTTCCCCAAACTCCCGCCTATTTTATTTTTGGTGAAAAGTTGAAGAGACTTCCGGTCTCCCTCCCTGTATACCCGTGGTTAATTGATCTCTCTTAAAATGGGATGGCCGATTTCTGAACCCTTGTCCCCATACGAAGGCCTTCCCTCGCTACGAAGAACACGAGGACCACGGGAGGAGAATGGGTTCCTTCAACTAGCTTGCATCGTGGACACTTTAAACCGCTGTATGGGCGGAATATACCAATGGTCAAGACGATGTCTTTCAACCCGCTTTTCCCTGTTTGCATACCCTAGTGCTGGCAACACTCTTTGTCTGGTTTGTTGTTACCTCTCGGCCTTGCGCTAGGACAAATGACCTGATATTTTGTTTTTTGCTTGTGTCCAGTTGGCTTTACAACCTTTATGACAAGTACGTTGGTGGTAAAATAAAAGGGACGTTACAGGATAAGGTGAGAAGGAATAGTACATTTCGATCACTTAAGAAGTGAGACATCATGAGACACTAAGAAGCGTAAGGAAATATGTCGGCGACTGCAACAAGAACGGCAAAAGAGCAGCAGGTTTTGATTGGCAAAAAAAAAACAACTTTGCACGTGCGTCACGCATTTTTTTACATGTCTTCGCCTTCGATGCACGCCTACAAAGTGAAACTTCCTATTTTCACGCTTTGTGGAGGACGTGAACACAATTAGACAACAATTTTCTTTTCCTGAAATTTGATACAGTCCTTCAGAATTCAACTCCAGAAAAATTCGCCATTATTTGCCCAATTAAACGAGATAAAGGTAGAAGCAGCGCGAATTCTCTTTTTAAGTGACATTATTTTTGTAGCCGTCTTCGTCGTTGTTGCTTATTTAACAGCTTCCTAATTTCTATCCTTTCTTTCTCAGCTTTGTCAAGAAACATCAGATCTCATAAACACCAATGCTGAAAAATCGCTTTCAACCTTTCCAGGTGGGTCTAAATTATTAAACACTTGAAAAACACGCTCGAACATACTCGAAAAAGAAAAAAAGGAGTTTTGGTTATAGACTTTGCACATGGTAAAAGTGCATGTTAGAAGAAATGACATGACGGGAAATCTAATGGACCTCATCATGAGTCAATTTAAGGTACTTGTCCGTTAAGCCCAAACGACGCACCAGTTTACGTAAAACAACACCAAACCATTTTAGCGACATCAAAATTCACCATCAAGAGTTTTTAAGTATACACTGGCTTGGTTCCTTCACAATTGGTGCCTTCTTTGTTAGAGACCTTTCAAGTTCTTATCTAG
This sequence comes from Porites lutea, assembly GCF_958299795.1. Taxonomy (NCBI): domain Eukaryota; kingdom Metazoa; phylum Cnidaria; class Anthozoa; order Scleractinia; family Poritidae; genus Porites; species Porites lutea. Next base: position 35,038,218 of record NC_133204.1, read on the forward strand.
ATTATTTAAAAAACAAAGACAATAAGATTTGCTGACGATTGAGTGTCCCTTGCTATTCATTCCACTTCATTACATCGAATCAAAAATAAGGAGTTAGATGTCAGGTTTATTCATGAGAATTATTTAGAGCATTTGAGAAGTTGTCAACATGAATATGACGTTTACCATTTGCAGTAAAAATAAGTTCAAATCTCCGTAACGTTAATGTTGTTGCTTACTTGTAAAGAAAGATGTTTTTCATCAATTGACACAATTATGATCATGGAGACAAAAACTTCTAGTTCCCTTATCCTTATGAAATGATTTTCGACAATTAAAAAAAAGGGGGGAGAAAATATTTTTATATTAGGGCGGAAAGGTGCTCCTGCAGACAACGTATCTCAATAAAGTTGATATGATTTTTCGTAGTTAAAAAGCAAATCGACAAATTTGCCGTTATAAACTACTCGTTGGTTTCAAGTCCCAACTTCACTGAATCGTATGCCGACGTTTTCATTAAGGTGAGTATCATTTGACCCGGACGTGCTAATTTTGGAGGGCATATCAGACTGGACATATTAAATCTAATTTAGTAAGATTGACTGGATATTCAAGAGTTTCTCTTCTTCTGAGCGTAAACAGAACATTAAAAGAAATAATATAGATAAAAAATGTTAGTAAACAGGTTGCGCTCAGCTATCCTATCTCCCTAGAATTCTCCCTAGTGGAGTGGTCAACTCCCTGTGTGTGAGCTGAATTTTAAAGCACGACCGTAGAAAAATGCTCGTAAAATGCGTCATCGCATGACTTTCTGCAACTGTTTGTCAACTCGACAAAGTTTTTTAAGAAAAAAAAAACGAACTCATGACCTCCTTAGTGCTGAATTTCCACAAGCTAAAAATATTTACATGCATGCACGCACTGAATTTCAGACATAATTACATGATACTAAACACAAAATACAAGATCCAAAAAGGAAAAAAAATGTACAATTGTGTAATGTTCTATTAATTGTCTTCAAAGGGCGAGTTTTTTTCAGCGATCACTCCCAAAGAGGCGCCCTTTAGTCCAACGCCTCTCCCACCCGAATCAGAATCCGACAAGATGGCATATATTTGGTTGACAGACTATGTTGTGAACACGGCTGGGCTCGTTTATCAAGAGGCTGGAATTCTAAACGAAACTGTTACTCCGTCAATGGTAAGTTGAACCGAATACAAATACTATGGTTTAACCGAATCGAAAAGAATTCTCCGTTATGGTAGCTGCATGTAGTTGTTAACGCTTGGATATATATTTAAGCAAATTCGTACCCTCACCTATGCGTAGATGGTGGATTTGTCTCTTTAGTGTTGTAAAGTGGTATCATGCAAAGATTAACTCTGAATGCGTAACTTTTGGTAAGGTTATTAACATCATGTAAACGATAAAGAAGATGACGCAGTTAGACCTGTGACGTCAACAATGTTGGAGTTAACGGAAAATTCAAATTTTATCAAAATAGTGTTGAAACTAAAAAAATCATACACTATAACTGTTAGATCTTGAATTTGTTGCAATTAAACATTTGCTGTTTTCGATACTGCTGTAAATGGTTTTTTGCCTCTTGTGACTTCATGTTTAACTGTCACCAAATTTTGCTAAATGTGGGGAAGAAGTAAATAAGAAGCCACTCTCGGATAAGACCTACATATAACGGCAGTGTTGTTAAAAGTAGTTTTAAAATAGTGGAGAAATTCATTCATTATTCGGGGACAATCCCTCCTCTTATCGTCCCGAGGGTTGGCCTTCGGCTAAGACTTTTCGGTAACAACATTTCTAAAAAAAATTAAAAAGAAAATGCAACTGCCATCTTGATGATATACACCATTATATGATGCACTGTTTTAAAAGCGTCGTAGAAGAAAGAACCATAAGTTAAAACGAAAACCCAAGTATCAAATAAAATTGTTTCCTTTGCAGCTTCCTCCAAACTTCTCCTATCCTTTGAATACGAAGACGTTTAGATTGATCATACCCAAGGTAAGCATTATAACTTGAGATTGACCCCAACATCACATCTATACATAAAATGGAAATGTGGTTTAACTTACGGCAAATCAAAAATTCTCACCCGTAACTCCTATGTATTGTGGAGGAAATGTTCCTGTTACAAAAGAAGTTGATTCCTTTTGAAAGTCGAGGAACAAGAAACTCGGTATTTTTCGGAACGAAAAGGACATTAATTTACATTTCCACAAAACGATTTGTGTCTATTTCATTCTTTCTTCACTAGCTTTATAAGGTGTACCCAAACCGCCCAATAAATTTGAAAGTCTATTCCACCCAGCGTCCTACAGTATCGTCATCCTCGGATGGGGTCGGCCTCAAAATCAACGGCAATGTGGATGTCTACGTGCAGTTGGAAAATGGATCTTTTGTATATACCTTCACTATGGGAGCGGTAAGAGAGTTGAGCTGTTTCGTTGCAATAAAGAAATCTTTTAGCTCGCACATTAGAGGAAGTCTAATAAAACACGTTAACCGTCGAGTGCATCTACAACTACGCATTTGACAGATGTCTTAGTCGTCTGACAAGTGATCAGGCGAAGTTAACTCAATGTAGCTGCCTTTGCATTGATATTCATAATCTGTTTCTTCTCAGAACATTTCTTCCCTGGTAAAAATTGCTGTGAAAGGCAATAATGTTACAGGACAAGTGGATTCGATCAAGTATGTAGAAACATTTTCCTACCCACTTAAAAATTGTTGAAGTGTCCCAAGGAAACATTTGATTCTGTTAAAAACACTCTCGATGAACCATACTCCGGAATGAAAATGCAAGGAATAATCTCTAACTAGGGGGGAGAGAATTGGAGTAAATTGTGTAGCTTGAGAGGGCGGGTTTCAACACTAGCTCTAATATTGGAAGCTGAGATGAGTTAATCTCTTTTTGGTTGGAGTAAATTTGAACCCAGTGCTCTGTCGTCTCTAATATATAGATTTAGCCAGGGCTAAAAGCGAAGCTCCCATTAATAAATTTATAATTTAAATCAAACAATAAACTTGTAATCCACAAATCGGTTAACTTAAGGGCACATTCATGTGACTTTTGAGGGAAAGGCGAAGTTATTTTGGAGTGAAACATCTTACATCGAGTTGATAGCCTTATATGTACACCCAAAAAATAGCAAACATGTTCGATCACATTCAAGAGCCATAATGGCTCTTGATCACAGTAGATTAGGCCTCAAAAACAAATTCTTGGAAAACAAATCAGGCCGAATTTTTTTTGCGTTCGACAGGTTTACTTTACAAATTCTTGCCAACAAATCTAGGTTTGTGTAAACCAACCTTTCATACTCTTTTAATATACATCACATCTGAGGTGAAACAATTCTATTTATCATACGAACCTCGGACAGAATGCGGCATTTCACAATTTTTCAAGACAAATTACACTTAGTCAATATTCAGGACGATCAATCGTGGGATTTTAGGGAAACCGTTCAAAAAAATTCCAAAATCACCCATACGGCCAGCCGGTTCTCATTTCTAGTGCGAGCTGTCAGTGTGTGGTCGAGTGTTTGAATGAACTTTAATAGAGTTACCCTTCAACATAATAACGAATTTATTATTATTTTTTTTTTTTGTTATTTAATGGTTTCAGTTATAACGATGTGTAATCTTATAAAGCGTTTGATACGCGCGACATTTTTTAGTACTCCAGCAAGCGCTGTTCATGAACGATGAAAGCAACCGGCACGTACAAGCGATTAAAATTGCAAGAGAGACTACTAACAAAAAAAATCTAAAAATCACTTGTTTCGGCTTTCACCTATCTTTGCACTTATCCTGTAGTCATCATGGGGACGCCACGGACCTAGCAACCCTTTCCCCCCATTTAATCTTTTTTTTTTTGTCAGATAATCTTAGGGCGTGGGAAAATTTTAACCCTGGCCAATCATTGATGAGGTGTTATTCTCCAAACCCTTCTTTTGTCGGCCTCTTCTTCTCACTCTTTGCACTGTTCCTTGTAAAATTGTCGTAGCAAGCAGTACTGACCTTGATACATGCCCACTGAACCACTTCAATTTCCATTTCTTTACCGTGGTTAAGATGTCATTACAGGGCCCGATGGCTTGCCTGATTCTGTCTCTGACTGCGTCGTTGGTGATGTGGTCTTTGTATGAGATGCCAAGCAGTTTCCTAATGGCCTACCATTTCTTCAGGATGTTCGCTGTCAATGTCCAGGTTTCGCAGGCGTACAACAGGACTGAGACAAACAGGGAGCGCATAAGTCTAATCTGTGAGCTAAGAGAAATATGCTTATCGTTATGAGATGGTTTTCAGTCTCGCTAGTGTTGCTGTTGCTTGTGCAATTCTGGACAGTTATTCAGGCGTGGAACCTTGGTCTATGACGACTGCGCCCATATATTTAAAACTGTTAACCTTGTTGACCCTGATGTCAATGCTGATGCGGTTTGTGTTGTTGGTCATCAGTTTGGACTTCTCTGCACTAATTTCCATGCCAAAGGCTGAAAAGGTCTTATCCAGGTGATCCACAAGAGCGGCCAGTTGGTGATTGTTCTGTCACCAATTCTGACTCTGACTCTTCCTTTGTGATTTTCTAGTGCGTTATTCATAATTCTCTCGTGAAGGATGTTTAAAAGAGTGGGGTAAGAGCAGACAGCCTTGTCTGACTCCGAATGTGCTTTTGAACCAGTCTCCTATACCACCATTAAGGTTGGATGTACCAGTGGCCTTGTTGTAGAGGACCTCAATGACTTGGATCAGGTTGCTATCAGGGCTTTATGTCATGCTCTGTCAAACGCCTTTTTAAAATCAATAAAGACGTGTTAGAGGTCTTGTTGATGTTGGATTTATCACGCAATGTCCTAAGATTTGATCTGTTCTGTAGTGCTGCGTCCTGGTCTGAAGCCTGCTTGTTCTTCTGCAATGATTGTTTCTGCCTTGTGCTTCAGCCTGTTTAATAGCGCCTTCAGTATGGCTTTACTTGGGTGGCCAATCAGGCTGATTGTACGATAGTTCTGTGGAAAGGGTAATGATCAGAGACTGGGTCCATGGTATAGTCTATTCTCCTCCCTGCCACATCTTATTGCAGATTTTATGTAAGGCGCTGATCACGGCATTTCCTCTTGCCTAGACCATCTCCCCCGGAGATATTATCTGTCCCTAGAGATTTTCCCTTCTTAAGCGATTTCACAGCTGCTTCGATCTCTTCCCGCAAGATTGGGTAGTTATCAATGTTAGTTACTTGTGGGACATTCAGTTCCTCGGGGTCTGGGTTTGGCTTTCATGTACCAAGAAATCAGATGAAAATTGACACTCAAGATGAATGTAGCATTGCAACGGTCAAAAAATCATTTCCTGTCGAAGATATTTGTTACAAATTGGCATTTTGTAATAGTTGATCTCAGTTGGTTAAGATGGTAACATTATTTTTTGTCTCTTTCAGGATAAACGTTCACCTGGTTAATTCAAGTATCGGCGATATCTCGGTATAGTACTTAAATTTCCTCATATCACACCATCCAGATAACTACGAGACATCCCTCTAAAACAGCCACAGTACTGTTGCTTTTACCATTAAATGGTGAAAATGTAGACCAAAAATAGAAAAATGGGCGATGGGCAGTGTGCATTGGTACAAAAATGGACCATAACTGAACAAAAACGATAGGCAAGATGCATAGCGACGAGTAAACAACAAGTTTATTCACTGGAGTATTCTGAGTAACGACAGCTTAATACGGGTACTCAATACATAACCACAAAAATGAAGACAATTCTAGTATTTATTAACCAGTGTATCCAGTGAACATTGAGATCAAAGCAGTCACCATCAACTAATACTTATAACTCTGGTTTGGTAAGCATGTTCATTGCTGGTGATGCCATGACATTACCTCGCTGAGGTAAGTGTCAGTGAACTTTACTGAAGTCAGGCCAAGTTTTACATCTAGCTTGTAAGATCGCTGCTGTGTAAAGTTGTTGACTGAGTAGCTCAATGTCTCATTACGCAGATCGACGTGAAGTTGCTGCAGATTGCCTTGGATGTGTTTGCGGACACAATCATCCTAAAACAGTTAAATGGTAAAACGCCAATATTCCCCTCTGGTTTTGTTCAACTTTGCTCGTGAATCGCACCGTTTGTACATACACCTCTTCTTCTATTCATGCCAAATCACCTTCACTGCCTCGTTTTAAACGAAAACTACTTTTGAATTCTGCTGATATATTGGAGACATTAGGGCTAAAAAGCACAAACATAAAAGAACAATAACGCCGTCTCTATAGCCCACGTTCGATGTATTAAAATTATGGTATGACTCCGAGATTTTCTGGTCATTTTCCTATATTTTGTTTAATTTTCTTTGTGCTTAAGTCTCTTCTGAGAATTACGACACAATGAAGTCGTAAACAATTTGCAATTTCGACCGTGAGGCCTCGGAGCCATGTTAGATTTTAATATATCGAACGTGGGCTATTGATGAGGGAGTTCTATGCGAACCTTATTTTCTAGTTCTTTTTATGATATTTCTAATCACTTTATGAATACTTATTACAACCTCGTAAGAGGCAACTTGTGTCAATAAATTCAGATAGAAAGACAATATTATAAGGCACCTGTGGTATCTGCACTCTTGAGTACAGACCTTCTTTAGCAAAACTGTCGATACCTATGCTTTCTCCACGCTCGCTGAGTCACAAAAAAGTGGTTGAAGAATATACAACGGTTTTACTTGTGCGTGGTGTTTTTATCTGTCAAAGAGCTTTCCCCGCCAAATAAGATCTTTGGTGCACTAGTTTACTTTGACTGTGTCATTGTTACCTAACAATCATATTCATTTTGTTTTTCTTAGAAATCGGTGAGAAAGGTTTTCCTTTGCCAGTTGTAGACGGTGTACAACTGGTAAACCCGGAAGTAACACGTGGACAGGTAAAGAACGTTTTTCGGTTTTGCAAAATAGGTTACTAAGAGATAACATGCTTTACCTTCATACATGCCTTCGCAGCTATATTTAATAGAACCTTTCATGCTATTTCTTCCACCGCTACTAGCTGCTACTACGTTTATGTTTGTTTCTTGTTCTTATGCTTGCGTCGAATGAGTATAGGAGGCTAAATGATCAAACTTCTTGCTCTCACGTGCTTATCTAAGTGAGCAGTTAGCAACTCTCTGGGTCGGTTATTTAAACAGATTTTAACCAATTAATCAATTTTAGTATGTCCAACGCTTTTATCAAACCGTTCCATGAAAGAATATAGCGTAGACTGGAAAGATTCGGAAAGATACTTTAAAAAAAAGCCACTAAAGAAGAGATATTTCTTAAACTGCAGCTTAGGTTAGACTTCTTTTAAATGACCGACCCTCTGTTTTCAAGTCTAATAAACCAAAATATTTTGATTTGTTTGAACAGAACTTCAACCTCATAGCAACTGACTTTAAGTACGCACCAACTAAGAAGGCTGGTCTGAGGGGAAGCGAGGAAGCAAAGAATAATATAATTGTATTTTAAATGAATTTTATCGCAAATAGTTTTGCTACCATGAAATGACATCTGCAATGGAAATCAATGAGCGTCAAAAAGTAGTTGCTAAGCATGCAAGATAGTTCAAGTTAAACTGCATATTTGTGGAAGGAATTTTTACTCCTATGAAATGGTATCTGTAATTGAGGTCAAATTTACCAGTTAACTAAGTACAGTAGAGCCCCAATAACTCGAACTCTGAAGGGAAATGAAAAACAGATCGAGTTAGCAGGCGTTCGGGTTGTCGGGGTAGATTGAATATTCAATTTGCCATCTTCATAATTGACAGTTAATGTTTTTTCAGCATTTTATGATAAAACGTGATCTATTCGTTGCACCAATTAAAATCAAATTTCCGTAGTAGTAGTTTTAGCGTTTTTTTGATTATACAACAAGAAAACCTAATGGAATGGCATCCGAGTGGAGTTACGAGAATTTGATCGAGGGACTGAATTTGATCAAGGGGAAGGGAATTTAATTCGAGTTAGCGAGGAGTTCGAGTTATCCGAGTTCGAGTTAAGGTGGCTGACCACAGTTTTGGCAGTTTGTGAGTATATGTCATTTGCCAAATTATGGCAAGAGAAAGGTTGCAGCTCACAAGCTGAAACTCGGCAAGTGAAAAATATACTGATAAAATATTTTGATTGGCAGGTAAAATTTGCCGTTTTCGTAGTTTCCATGGCAACATGAACGATTGAATACAACCTCAAAAATTTCACTTTTACTTAGGTTACATAAAATTCGCTCATTAGATTTTTCTATAAACTTACACACAGCTTACTATAATTAATCATTACCATTTGAAACTTATTTGACTAAGTTTTAACAGACGGGTTTTAAGATAATCAATAATATAATTGTACTGTAATTATTAAATGTGTCACAAAATTCGTCTGTTCAACTTCCATTTTAAAGTTCTCATTATTTAAAATACGATAAAAGTAAAACTTCTGCCAAATATCACAAAATTTTAATGAGTAGATTTTGAGAAATCGTCTTCTGTGTACCATTACGTTTTTCGCCACCATGTTTGTTGTTTTTTCTAATAGGCAGTATTTGTATTCTCCAACAGTCCCAGGACGAGTAGGCCTTGATCATGAATGCGAGGCTCATGGGGGGAACTTCACGCCAAGAGGACAAACAAATATGAGAAAACTGCGGCTGACTTTGCCGAATTTAAGGAAAATTTTTAACATTGTAAAGTTCCGAAGGGCTTACATACTTGAGAGATCATTATTTCGAACAACAAAAGGAAGATGCTCACTATTACTAAGAAAAACAGCGATCCTACCCATAATTATATTGATGAGAAGAGTGCTTGGTGAGCGAGTTTATAATTTAACATAAACAGAGATGTTCTTAAAATCCCCGAAGCCATTTTAATTGTAATTTTCAGTGTCCTTCAAACTTTTTGAAGAACACCTTTTATTGAAATGGATGTAAGTATCGAAAGCCTGCGATAACAGTGATGTTATCACACCTACTATGCAGTTGAAATTTTCTAACAGAGCCGGGATGCAAAATCTTGTGTATTTGAAGTAAACCAAACGACTCATTCAGTGGATAATTACTTATCAGGACGGGGCTTAGCGTTCTGCACACAGTCCATGTGCATTTTAAGGAAGTTAAACCGGTTTGAACAAAGATGACTAGGTGAAGTTTATTTTGAAATTTAAGTTACATTATCTTCGATAACAACTGTGCGAGAGTACAAAAACGTGCACGCAGTTGAACACAGAGTTTGGTACAGACGATAATACTGAGCAGTTTAAACTCCACACTACAGATACACACAAGAGAAAAAGAATAATAAGAAGAATAAAATTATATAAAAAGGATTCGAGTATTGACATTTTGACACAATATACCATTTTCTTGATTACTTCTTGTTTCTTCTTTTGGCTTCGTGGCTTTTTAAATTTTGCTGATAGTACGACCAGCTCTTCCCACAGTTTTGTTTTTTGAAACAGATATCCTTTTAGCTTACCCGTAAGGTTTCAGCTTTTAAATTTTGCAGTTTTTTGCTCATTACTATCGTTTTGCAGCGATTCAGCCGCGACTAACCAATGTTTGTTTGTGTTTTTGCCAAAAAGTTCCCCGCTTTAGCCTCGCAATCATGCTGTGAAGTCTCTCGTCCCAGGGCCGTCGGGGAATACGAATATCATCTATTTAAAACAAACGCCGTCACGCGAGTTACCGCTGACCACCCGCAAAACTGTGTTCAGCCACCTTAACCGAGTTAAAATGACTGAAAAGTGGGGGTGAACTCCGAGAGAGAAGAGACACAGTTCGAGTTATCCGAGGTTCTACTGTAAGTTACAGTTTCAAATAAGAGTCGCTTTAGAACAAAGCCTTGCTAAAAAAAATCCAATGAATTGTGATTTAATTCCAATTATAAGCTTTAAAAAGTTTATAATAACTGATATCTGAAATCTTATTTAATTCTTAAGAAAACAATCATTGTTCGTTATATCAATAGCTCCTTTTATAACAAGGCAAAAGATAAGATTAATTTTCTTTTCGGTTAGGTGACCCAAGGCTGCTCTATACCCGAAAAACGCCGAAGTTTTTAATGAAGTTCTATGCTCCTGTATACCGTTTAAATCTACAATCATGCAAAATAACAAAGCTTCATATTATGTTTATTGTTAAAAAAATGTGAAGTAACGAAAATAAAGAGAATAGGAAAATGCTGTTTTCTTTTCAAGATTTGAGAATCTGAGCTGACCGAAGAATGATGTAGGATGTACTGTGGTCTTGAGAATTTGAGTTCCGACCGCTTCTCATAAAACCATCAATTAAAACACTCTTTTCCTTATCTTGCGTTACTGTTTGCCCTCTGATTTTCCAGACGGTGATTCAATATGGCAAACAGTAATAGTTTTTGACAGTGTAAATCCCCCTTTAAGGAGTAAACTGAATTTCCCCAGACTCAGTAGAAGCCCGCGTCCTCGTTTTCTGCCTCGTTGGAAAAATCTCGTGTTTTTCCCTTTTTTCTTTGTTTGTTTGTTTAGTTCAGTTTTGTCTCCTTCTGCTCTGTTTCATTTTTTTTATCTATTTCTAAACGTGATTATCTTTCATACCACTTGCTTGATCGACGCAAATATTTTCGAAATCCACTAAAAGATTAATGAAGTGCCTGTTTGAAGACAGGAAATGAATGAAGAAAGAAATTGATCAAATCATCCGCTTTTAAATTAGTAAAGGGGAACCACGGCACAATGTAAAAGCTATCTTGCTGTTTAGAAAAGTTATTGTTTTCTAAAAACCGCAGGGTAACTGCTGCCAAGACCCGCTGTTATTGGCCCTACCTGTTAACCCCGGCAGCGTGGGAAACTAGGATTTACGGTCACCCACATTTAAATTTTTTTGCCAATATGGCTGACTCCTCTCCAAAATGCGAAGGCAATCCTATTTAATAGCGCTACTTTGCTTCCACATACGTGGAGGAAAACGTAGAAAACTAATAAAGGTTTTTCAACAAACCGTCTATATCTATATACGGTAAAATTTTCAGGGTCCCCTAATATTAGGAAAAATAACAGCATGTTTCATAGGTAAGCTTTTTCGCTTTGAGGTGTATCACAGCTTAGAAATTGGGTATATCGCATTGGGTCGATATTATTCTTAGAACGCTTTACTGTAAACGTTAACTGCATGAGGTGTTCAAAGCAGGCTCTGTATTTTGCGCGTTTTGATCCTCTGTCGGTACGAACCACTCAGCCATGATGTCTTCTTTAATTTAAAAGGATGGGCGTGTGAGCTGTAACTTTGCCTTGACTAAACTTGGGGTGGTGAGGGCTTTCAAGCCTGTACCCCTCTTTTACCTTTCTAGAATTATCGGCTTTCTACCCATTCTAGATGCCTAGGAGGCGATTCTTTTAAGCACGACAAGGCAGGTCGCAGCAAAGCGAAACCGTGTAATAGACAAAAAAAGAGCATCCAACCATCCCTGCCACTCAATTTGTTACTAAGGCCTGTTTCAAACGTCGTGCTACTGCCGTGCTAAGCTGGTTCGACTGTAGCTCGACTGCAGCACGACACTAGCACGACTTGGTTTCAGACGTCGAATTTAATTCACACAATGACAGTCCAATGGAACGGCTGTTGCAACAAAACACAAAAATAAAGAAACGGTTTAGCAAACTTTTAAATGTATTCTAATGTATTTATAATTTATAAATTGAGTTCGGCACGGCGGTAGCACGACGTTTGAAACCAAGTCGAGCTACTGCCGTGTAGCACGGCAAGCCTTGCCGTGCTACACGGCAGTAGCACGACTTGGTTTCAAACGTCGCGCTACAATACTGCCGTACTAAAGTCGATTTTAATTCGATCAATTGAGTTCGGCACGGCAGTAGCACGACGTTTGAAACGGGCCTAAGAGGAAATGTTTTACAATTGATTGACAAGCTATACACACTGACTATATTATAAGTGGTTTTGAAACTATCAAAGACAAAGGTTTCGAACGCTTTAAATTCATTGCAGTAAAAATTCGAGCTAATGACAGTGTTCTTGTATTAAGGATTTTTCCGCTTTTTTAGTCAAGCCTGTCATAGAATAAGGACTATTATTTCAATACGTGTGCGATCCACGGGGGTGTTCGACACAACAGAGATGTAACAATATCTAAAGTGGCAACATATTTCATCGATCATAATGGAATTTAAAGATTTGTCTAACTCATCATATACAACAAATGATATTCTTTTTATAAATATATATAAATGACAATCATGCACCAGTCCCACTCCGCAGACGGAGCCGAGAAACGAGTTTTTGATGGAGAGAACGTAAGGAATCCTTTGAATTAGCTAGAATCGTTCCATTTTGTGCTACTTTTTCCCGTTATTGCATGTAGAAATTTATTCTCTCAATTCTTACCGTATTGAAGCCCTTTACTAGTCACTCTGAAGCGAATTCTGGGATATCCTTGGCGTTCAGACAAGAAACAGGCAGAAATAAAGCAAGCAAAAGCTAAATTGAACAATAGATTCTTCATGTTTCCTTTTAGCTTCCCACTGAAGACGTTTCTTCCAACTTCTTTTCTTCAGGTTTGATCTCTCAGGGTAAAGCATCCGTTTAAGGATGTTGATTTATCGTCATTCATAAAGTGTCCAATGAAATTTGTCTTATTGTCTTGTTGACACTTTCGATCCCCTTCGTGTTGATTGGTCGCGAACCTTAGAGGGTCATCACAACGGATCACACCACTTTTTCGGTTTCAGCTTTCAATTGGTTCGCTAAGAGTCTCGTTTGGTCGTTATCAGCATGAAATACAGGGCAATACCGTTATTGCTTGGGGTTCTCGCTATTTCATTGGTATTGGCACAAGCTATAAATCCTGGTATTCGCCTTCGTGTTACTGACAAAGCTCTGCAATATGGTAAGTCCCTCACACCTGGTTTACAAAACAATACGTGACCTTCATTGATGACCACTAATAACTTAGTCTCGGAAGAGTCGCTTTCATTTTATAAATTCATTCAGGATAAGCACTTGTTTATTTTAAAATGTCATTTATTGATGCGATAGCTTTCTATTTTAATGCAGGATCATTGACCCTACTCGTTTCTAACTATCAAATGTGTGGAACAGTGTGAAAAATAGGCTCGATTTCCGCCCGAACATCGGCTGGTAATCTAGCCTAAGTGATACAACATTTCGGTTTTGTAATACCTGCAGGGACTTGTCCACTCACAGGTATCCCACACTAACTATATGCGGGGGCTTGTCACCGATATGATACTCGTACATATGTAGCAACAACACAAAAGGTAAAGATATATACGGTCATACGGGAAACGTAAATATTCCAAAAATAATTCGCCGTATCTTATATAGCTTATTATGGAGAAAGCATAAAAAAAAGCTTAGCTATATTTTGTCTTGTCGGAAAAGCACACACAATGCATAGCACAAGTATAGTAGTTCTTTCTGCACAATAATCGAATTTCTACGCCTCCCACACGGGCAACAAAAACGTGCAACTTAATGTTTTGCAACTCCCTCACAACCGTTTTAGCGAGTAGCATTGCGTGACGAGACAAAAACGGCTGGGAGGGAGACTACAAAATGAGTTGAACAGCAATGCTGCGCGTTTTACCTGCCTCTTTCAAACCTGTTAACAACCTGATTTTTGTGCCAAAACAGGTTTGATGTGGGTGGTATAAAAAAGGCGCAACATCACTATTCAACTCGTTTTGCAGCAATGTTGCAAGACACTTGTTGCATGTTTTTTGTTGCCCGTGTATGTAGCCTGCGTGGCAGGCGTTAAAAGGGGAAGGGGAAGGGGAAATTTGGGCCCTTCCCCTTTCCTTTCGAACGCCTGCCAGGCAGGCTACCGTATATGTAATGAGTGCCCCACATAGTGGATTTGGGATGCCTGTGATGCAGTCCTGAAAGACGAGTCGGAGGATAATCCGTCATCATGGAGAAGATGCTTCTTTATCCCAAATTCATCATTTGCTGCCGGATTTTTCCAGATTCTTTGTATATTTGAGAGTATAAATCTCCCTGTACTGCTTAATTTATTCGGTGGATTGCCGCCGCAAAATCTCTCCCTCTTATATTTTAAAGGTATCGAAATTTGGTGTGAAAGAGGTGAAGCGGTGACCTCTTTTTAAAATCTGTTGAACACGTTTTGAAACATACTCATACTTTACGAAACGCAGCGAACAAATGGAATTATCAACATGTAATTGCTTGTACTTGAGTTGGGACCAAGTGTAATATCTTTATAAGCACTATAAACACTGGAAAGACAAAAAAGTAATTCCAGATAAACGCAACACTCACTATAAACCCACGCGCAACTGCGCAGTGCTATTTTTAGCTTCACTCGAGAGTCGTTGCGTGACGAATGAAAGGCTGATGCATTTTATCGCCTCGTCTCTAATGCTACTTTTAACCTACGTGGCAGGTGTTGGGATGGGGGATTTTTCTCATGGGCCCGAATTCCCTCTTCCCTTCCCTTTGGAAAGCCTGCCATGTGAGCTATGCCGCATTTTTCACAGTCGAATGACCTCCTCTGTCTGCAAAGGACACCTGAACACAAGAGCCACTTTTGTTTTACTTGACCGGAAATAGTAAACATGTATTCACCGTTAATTAGGTTTACAACGACCACCTACTTTGAACTACACAGTAAAAGTATAAATCGGAAAAATTACCTATTGTATCGCTTACGTAGTTTTTTTTTTTTAAGATTCAGTTTAGGTTAGTTGGATTTACTTTTTTGTTAGAACTTATGATCAATAACTTGCTTTCTTGAATTCTAACACAATAATCAGCTGTGCTGTAATTTTATAGCGTATAAATAAATACCTTTGTTATCATCATTATCATTATCATCATTATTATTCCGGCACAAAACTGGCTTGGAATTCAATAATCGTAATCGTACACAAATTTTAAGGGTCCATGATTAACTAGTCTCCTTCGCAGCCGTTATTAGGGTTAGTGGGTTATTACTTAGTGGGGAGGAGCGTTGCGTGACGAGTGACGACCCTAATAACGGCTGCGAAGGAAACTAATGATTAACTAGCGAACGTCCGAGTATTTGCGCCGGACGAAGATACGTCTGCATTAAGAAGCCATATGTTGTCGCATTGTCTAATCCACTGCGTTGTTGATTGGCCTGCGAGAACCCTTCGAGAGCATGACTACTCGTAGGCAAGCCGATGTTATGTACCAAAAAGTATTTAATACATTTTATTATTTTTTTTAAAGTTGACTCCATAGCTGTTCAACTTCTTAACGAGAAAGTGAAGACGGCTACTATTCCTGATATAAAGGGAGATGCTCATACAGCTATTGGTCATATCTCCTACTCGCTTTCAAGGTGCATAACTTATTAAACCTAATTAAATAATCCTTATAACCTATTAAATAACGATTTAGTGGTAGCAAATCCACAGAGTGGTTCTTCATCTACCAGTCCAGATGGAATTGCAATGTTGGTCTTTGAGGTGCGGGGAAAACCAGGAGTGCCCAGAGAAGAGGGGGGCAAGCTAATTTTCGCGACGCCGTGGGCAGTATATGTCCTAAGTTATAATTTAAGAATGGTACAAGAATATTTCAGCCTAAAATCGGCAAAAAATGGGCGGGAAAAACAACATTCTTATATTAAAAAATAGAGTGTATGGCGTCGACACTGACAGTAGCACCTAATTTCATACGTGACAACCCAAAGAGCCACGATTTGGTTGCCGCTTGTGTTCTGATAGGGGGTTGCTTAACGTTTTAAAATTAAATTTAAAAATTAAATTTCAATGTTTATCAATTCTCGAGTGATAACAAATGGGTTTCATAACAAAACTCCGGACACATCTTTAAATTGGGGAAGGTACTCCCATGAATAATCTATAAAGGAACAAAAGGCCCCAGAGAGTACATTTTTTGTTTGAGCGTGGTCCTAAATTTCGTCTATATTTTGGTCGCAAAAGTTTAAGGATTTCAGGAATATTGCGGTACGACCCAACCCAAATTTGCAAGAGAACCCACGCCTCCTTGTGTAAGTTTCCGGCCGCCATAATAGTGTCTCACGAATGGCTAGCAACATGGCCTCTTCCCTCTAGACTTCAATCAATCAATCAATCATTTTTTCTTAAAAAAAAAAAACAAGGATGAATAGCCTCTCCGACATAAATCTTGGCAAGATTGTTTGATCTCTGAGATTCTTTAAGATATTTATTAAATGATTTGGATACTTTTGCATGGTATGACGGCAAAAAATTGCTACAAAACATATCTGTTAAGGTACATATCTTTCCTGCTTCGTTTCCATCCTTGCCTACTATGCGAATAGCCTCATGTAAGAGAATCCAAGACAGTCTTGGATTCTGAATTCCAAGCCGTGGATTTCGCATTCCAGGTACTGGATTCCGGATCCTTTGCCAGTGGATCCAACCGTTTGTAATTCCGGTTTCCTTGAGCAGTATTCCGGATTGTATAAGCAAATCATTTCCCAGGTGGTCGTTTTACAAGCAAAGACGTCCTTGTTTTCAGTTTCCTTACGTGGGGTGACAGAACAGCGCCTGTTTATAACCTTCTTCTTGGTGTACCCTATGATGTGCCACTGTTAAAACTTCTTACCTATTACAGCAACCCATTTTCAATTTTTCCTTTTTCAGTATTAAATGTTTATAAATAGTTTTTCTCGTCTTGCAGCGTACACTTTAACTCTCTTTCAATTCCTTCGTCTACGTTCAAGACAGTTGCTGGCATTGGTCTTCAGCTCCAGATTTCTGACGCCTCAGCTTCTTTGAGCGGGAACTGGCACTACAGAAAGGACCACTGGTAACGCACATTAACATGTACAATAACTTTTTATTGACAACGAACCTAACTATCAAAGCCTATTTACAATTCATTTCGATTAAAAACTATTTACAAGCAAAACAAAGCTATTTTCCAACATAAATTTTGTTTTTTTTATAAAGAGAGAAACAAGTCATTAAGCTACAATAATATAGTCGACTCCCGATAATTCGACCTTGTACGGAAATTGAAAAACGTTCGAGTTACCAGGACTGAGTTCGAGTTATCAGGAGTTCGAAGCAAATGAACGGAAATAAGGAAATAGGCAAATGGAAGGGGGGATGCAAGTACCATGCACACTCCACATTTAGGGCAACAAGAGATATAGATTTTGAAAAAAATTAAGCAACAAAGCTTGATTAATATACAGGAATGGACACTAAATTTGAACTGGAGTGACATAAAAGTAAAAACAAAGAATTGACACTGTTGTTTTATAGATAAATTAAAGGTTCGGACTTCAGTGCACTGTTGTTTTTTCTTTCTGACCTGTCGCGCGCTTAAAGCATGGTTCGAGTTATCGAGGGTAAAATTATATTGAAATTGTCTCAAAGGAAACAAAAATTACTTCGATGAAGCGGTGGGTTCGAGTTATCGAGGGTATAATTATATAGAAATTGTTTCAAAGGAAACAAAAATCACTTCAATTTAGCGGGAGGTTCGAGTTTCAATGGTAAAATTACACTAGATTTATGAAGGAAATCTAAGAGAAATCGACTTTGGTCCGAGTTATCGTGAGTTAACTGTTTATTTGTGATTAAAACTAAAATAGGAAATAAAATAGCGTTTCTTTTATGTCTTTGTGAATATTAGCGAGGCCTTTTTGAATATATCTATTAGTACTGTTATTATTATTATTATTATTATTATTATTATTAATGTTATTACTATTATTATTAATTGTTGTTATTATTATTATTATTACTATTAGCATAAGAGAGCAAGAAAAGGGAAAATGAGAAAAGCTCTAGACAGCTCCTTTATCATGGGTGACGAATTACTCCTTCAGTTTCACATGTGAAATTACAAAATTGCCATGAAAACCTGCCATGCGTCTCAGTACCAAGATGGCGACGAAGTTTTAAAATGTTATGAATGGAGACGTCAGGGCATTAAGGCAAGCTTTAGAAAACCTAAACACACGAAAGAACACATCAAGAAGGATTGTTTAAATAGGTATTTTATGAGAGAGTGGAGTTCTTGGTCGTTGCGACAAATCCAGGATAAACATGTCAAAAATCCACGACTGCGAACGTAATTCGTCCCCCCATCATAAAATAGCTAATCAAATGGTATACCAGAGAAATTAGGGAATAATTTGATTTTTCTTTTTTAGGCCCCATATTAGTGACAGTGGAAGCTTTGATCTAGATGTGAATGGTCTGACCGTAACCTTAAAAACAAAATTGGGTGAGTTCATTTGGTGCAAACTGGAAATGTTAGAACTTTTATTATCTTTATGGCCCCATTTCTCCTTCTTACCCCTTCCTACAATTGATGAAAAAATGTACGCAGGGTAAATGCGCTTTGGAAGTAGGCTTTGATAGATTGTGCGTCATAATTTTTGGCATAATTCGTCCCCACGAGCATAATTTTCAACTGTTTTCCGAAAAGGCGCTGCTAACGTAATTTGCACTTTTGGCAAGGTCTATAGCACAAAATTGATTTATCAAACAGCCATTTTTTTTAGCTCTAGGTCAGTGTCACATGCAAATTAAAGAGACAAAATCACTTTTTTTGTCTCCTTATTGTCACATTTATGGGGCCTGCATCCCACAGGAAGTGACCCACAGGACTCAACGCATGTGCATCTCGATTATCCCGAGATGGCGTCTACTGCAAATACTTTGCAAGACATTGATAGCCAGGGATTCCATTTATAATGAATTACGCGCTAGTAAAGTTACTATTTGATGAATAGAGTAAATGTGTTTGTCATTTACCCTTTTTTTTGCATAGTTATCAAGGAGTTTTTACCAAATTTAAAGTAAAAAAGATCATAATTTACAACAACTAACATAATTATTGGCATAATTTTAGAAATATGCGAGCACTGCTTGTAATATACTACGCTACTTTTGCGAGCACAATCCGTCAAAGCGGATTTGGAAGGATATTACCTCAAAAGTAAACAAACCTTATGCTTGTTAGCAAAAGCCAGTTTGGAATCCATGTACGACAATATTTCTTCAGAACTTGCATCAACATCAACATCAACATCTTGAGACATCCTTTGCACCTTAAGTGAACTTTAAAATAAATACCACTTTTTATTTCTCGATTACGTCTCAAAGCTGAATGATATAAGTATGAGAAACAACCTAGCGATTCACTTGTTGCAGATGTCTTTGGTATCCACTTTTTCATAATTTTTCATCCTTTTATTGTATTTGTATTAGGTGTTGATAGCACTGGCCATCCTACCATTGCTGCTGCTGGCTGTTCCAGTTCAATAGGAAGCGTTAAAATCCACTTTCATGGTGGTGCAAGGTGAATGAACACACTGATTCTCCTTCACTGATTTAGTATCACGAACATGCAGTCAGCACAACATTTGTCAGAATCCTACATCTCCGCTTCAGCTATCTCTAGAGAACGACTAGTCCCTTTCTGTTTCTTCTTTGTTGTTGTTTTTGTTGACATCGAATCATTACATTAATGGGTCTTTAACCATGTCGCTGTGTAATTGCTTTCATTGACTGCTGTAATAGTATCAAATTAATGACAATTTCTCGCTTTAGACACACTTCTCAGGGATGGGAGACAATCCACCAAGGGCTTAGAGGAAAGAAGACCGGAAGTCTCTCGTAACATTTCCCCAAACTCCCGCCTACTTTATTTTTGGTGAAAAGTTGAAAGAGGCTTCCGGTCTTCCTTCCTGTATACTCGTGGTTAATTGATCTCTCTTAAAATGGGATGGCCGATTTCTAAACCCTTGTCCCCGTGCGAAGGCCTTCCCTTGCTTCGAGGAACAGAAGGACCATGGAAGGAGAATGGGTTCTTCCAACTAGCTTGCATCGCGGACACTTTAAACCGCTGTATGGGCGGAATATACCAATGGTCAAGACGATGTCTTTCAACCCCCGCTTTTCCCTGTTTGCATACCCTAGTGCTGGCAACACTCTTTGTCTGGTTTCTCGTTACCTCCCGGCCTTGCGCTAGGACAAATGACCTTATCTTTTTGTTTTTTGCTTGTGTTCAGTTGGCTCTACAACCTTTTTGACAAGTACGTTGATGGTAAAATAAAAGGGACGTTACAGGATAAGGTGAGAAGGAATAGTACATTTCGATCACTTAAGAAGTGAGACATCATGAGACACTAGGAAGCTTAAGGAAATATGTCGGCGACTGCAACAAGAATGGCAAAAGAGCAGCAGGTTTTGATTGGCAAAAAAACAACTTTGCACGTGCGTCACGCATTTTTTTACATGTCTTCGCCGTCGATGCACGGCTACAAAGTGAAACTTCCTATTTTCACGCTTTGTGGAGGACGTGAACACAATAAGACAATTTTCTTTTCCTGAAATTCGATACAGTCCTTCAGAATTCAACTCCAGAAAAATTCGCCATTATTTGACCAATTAAACGAGATGGATTAAAGGCGATAAAGTTTGAAGCAGCGCGAATTCTCTTTTTAAGTGACATTATTTTTGTAGCCGTCTTCGTCGTTGTTGCTTATTTAACAGCTTCCTAATTTCTATCCTTTCTTTCTCAGCTTTGTCAAGAAACATCAGATCTCATAAACACCAATGCTGAAAAATCGCTTTCAACCTTTCCAGGTGGGTCTAAATTATTAAACACTTGAAAAACACGCTCGAACACAACCGAAAAAGAAAAAGGAGTTTTGGTTATAGACTTTGCACATGGTAAAAGTGCATGTTAGAAGAAATGACATGACGGGAAATCTAATGGACCTTATCATGAGTCAATTTAAGGTACTTGTCCGTTAAGCTCAAACGACGTACCAGTTTATGTAAAACAACACCAACGATTTTTAGCGACCAACTACTTTCATTATGACAGCAAAATTCACCATCAAGAGTTTTTAAGTATACGCTGGCTTGGTTCCTTGACAATTATTGGTGCCTACTTTGTTATGGACCTTTGAAGTTCTTATCTAGATTAAAAAACAAAGACAATAAAATTTGCTGGAGATTGAGTGTCCCTTACTATTCATTCCACTATTCATTAATGTTAGTGTTGTTGTTTACTTGTAAAGAAAGATATTTTTCATCAATTGACACAATTATGATCATGGAGACAAAAACTGCTAGTCCCCTTATCCTTATGAAATGATTTTCGACAATTAAAAAAAGGGGGGAGAAAATATTTTTATATTAGAGCGGAAAGGTGATCCTGAAGACAACATATCTGAATGAAGTTGATATGATTTTTCGTAGTTAAAAAGAAAATCGACAAATTTGCGGTTATTAACTACTCGTTGGTTTCAAGTCCCAACTTCACTGAATCGTATGCCGACGTTTTCATTAAGGTGAGTATCATTTGACCCGGACATGCTAATTTTGGGGGGCATATCAGACTGGACCTATTAAATCTAATTTAGTAAGATTGACTGGATATTCAAGAGTTTCTTTTCTTCTGATCGTAAACAGAACATTAAAAGAAATAATATAGATAAAAAAAAATATTAGTAAACAGGTTGCGCTCAGCTATTCTATTCCCCTAGAATTCTCCGCAGTGGAGTGGTCAACTCCCAGTATGTGAGCTGAGTTTTAAAGCACGACGGTAGAAAAATGCTCTTAAAATGCGTCATCGAATGACTTTCAGCAACTGTTTGTCAACTCGACAAAGTTTTCTAAGATAAAAAAAACGAACTCATGACCTCCTTAGTGCTGAATTTCCACATTTAAAAATATTTACATGCATGCACGCACTGAATTTCAGACATAATTACATGATACTAAACACAAAATACAAGATCCAAAAAGGAAAAAAAAAATGCACAATCGTGTAATGTTCTATTAATTGTTTTCAAAGGGGGAGTTTTTATCAGCGATTACTCCTAAAGAGGCGCCCTTTAGTCCAACGCCTCTCCCACCCGAATCGGAATCCGACAAGATGGCATATATTTGGTTGACAGACTACGTTGTGAACACGGCTGGGCTCGTTTATCAAGAGGCTGGAATTCTAAACAAAACGGTTACTCCGTCAACGGTAAGTTGAACAATACTATGGTTTAACCGAATCGAAAAGAATTCTCCATTATGGTAGCTGCATGTAGTTGTTAACCCTTGGATATATATTTAAGGAAATTCGTACCCTCACTGCTGTGCATAGATGGTGGGTTTGTCTCATTAGTGTTGTAAAGTGGTATCAGGGAAAGATTAACTCTGAATGCGTAACTTTTGGTAAGGTTATCAACATTATGTAAACGATAAAGAGTATGACGCAGTTCGAGATCTGTGACGTCAGCAAGGTAGAGTTAACGGAAAATTCAAATTTTATCAAAATAGTGTTGAAACCAAAAAACATCATACACTGTAATGAATTTGAATTTGTTGCAATTAAACATTTGCTGCTTTCGATGCTGCTGTAAATGGTTTTTTGCCTCTTGTGACATCATGTTTAACTGTCACCAAATTTTGCTAAATGTGGGGAAGAAGTAAATAAGAATCCACTCTCTGATAAGACCTACATATAACAGCAGTGTTGTTGGAAGTAGTTTTTAAAATAGTGGAGAAATTCATTCATTTATTCGGGGACAATCCCTCCTCTTGTCGTCCCAAGGGTTGGCGTTAGGCTAAGACTTTTTGGTGGCAACATTTTTAAACAGTCGGATGCTCCGACTAGTCGGATGCTCCGACTAGATCACGGAGGGTCGTGGGTTCAAATCCCATCTGGGACTCGGATTTTTTTTCCGAGTCCTCCTCAAATTAATATCATGTTGTTGTTGTTTCATCTTCAATATACTCACTTTGGAGGTTGGTTGGCCGCATCTTTGATATGCTTTAAGGTGACAGCGCGATGCTGTTAGTGAGTTCTTCACTTCTTGTGTGCCTATCATTACTTGGCTGTGTAGCCGCGTGATGCGGTTCCAGTCGAGACCCACAAATTGGCCCTTGCTCACCATAGAGTCTCCAGTAACATTTTTAAAAGAATTTAAAAAGAAAATACAACTGCCATCTTGATGATATACACCTTTATATAATGCACTGTTTTAAAAGCGTCGTAGAAGAAAGAACCGTCAGTTAAAACGAAAACCCAAGTATTAAATGAAATTGTTTCCTTTTGCAGCTGCCTCCAAACTTCTCCTATCCTTTGAATACAAAGACGTTTAGATTGATCATACCCAAGGTAAGCATTATAACTTGAGATTGATCTCAACATCACAGCTATACATAAAATGAAAATTTCGTTTAACTTACTGCAAATCAAAAATTCTCACCCGTAATTCCTATATATTGTGGAGGAAATGTTCCTGTTACAAAAGAAGTTGATTCCCTTTGAAAGTCGAGGAAAAAGAAACTCGGTATTTTTCGGAACGGAAAGGATATTAATTTTAAATTTCCACAAAACGACTTGTGTCCATTTTATTCTTCTTCACTAGCTTTATAACGTGTACCCAAACCGACCAATGAATCTGAAAGTCCATTCCACCCAGCGTCCTACAGTATCGTCATCCTCGGCTGGGGTCGGCCTCAAAATCAACGGCAATGTGGATGTCTACGTGCAGTTGGAAAATGGATCGTTCGTATATACCTTCACTATGGGAGCGGTAAGAGAGTTGAACTGTTTCGTTGCAATAAAGAAATCTTTTAGCTCTTACGTTGAGGAAGTCTAGTTTAAACACGTTAACCGTCGAGTATTTAACAGATGTCTTAGTCGTCTGACAAGTGATCAGGCGAAGTTAACTTAATGTAGCTGCCTTTGAATTGATATTCATAATCTGTTTCTTCTCAGAACATTTCTACCCTGGTAAAAATTGCTGTGAAAGGCAATAATGTTACAGGACAAGTGGATTCGATCAAGTATGTAGAAACATTTTCCCACCCACTTAAAAATTGTTGAAGTGTCCCAAGGAAACGTTTGATTCTGTTAAAAACACTCTCGATGAACCATACTCCGGAATGAAAATGCAAGAAATCATCTCTAACTTACTAGGGGGGAGAGAATTGGAGTAAATTGTGTAGCTTGGGTTTCAACGCTGGTTCTAATATTGGAAGCTGAGATGAGTTAATCTCCTTTTGGTTAGAGTAAATTTGAACCCAGTGCTCTGTCGTCTCTAAAAGTCACTTGTTTCGGCTTTCACCTATCTTTGCACTTATCCTGTAGTCATCGGGCGCCACGGACCTAGCAACCCTTTCCCTCCATGTAATCTTTTTTTTTTTTTTCAGATAATCTTAGGGCGTGGGAAAGCTTTAACGCTGGCCAGTCATTGATGAGGTGTTATTCTCCCAACCCTTCTTTAATTGACCTCTTCTTCTCACTCCTTGCACTGTTCCTTGTAAAATTGTCGTAGCAAGCAGTACTGACCTTGATACATGCCCACTGAACCACTTCAATTTCCATTTCTTTACCGTGGTTAAGATGTCATTACAAGGCCCGATGGCTTGCCTGATTCTGTCTCTGACTGCGTCGTTGGTGACGTGGTCTTTGTATGAGATGCCAAGCAGTTTCCTAATGGCCTGCAATTTCTTCAGGATGTCCACTGTCAATGTCCAGGTTTCGCAGGTGTATAACAGGACTGAGACAAACAGGGAGCGCACAAGTCTAATCTGTGAGCTAAGAGAGATATGCTTATCGTTATGAGATGGTTTTCAGTCTCGCTAGTGTTGCTGTTGTTTGTGCAGTTCTGGACAGTAATTCAGGCATGGAACCTTGGTTTATGACGACTGCGCCCATATATTTAAAACTGTTAACCTCGTTGACCCTGATGTCAATGCTGATGCCGTTTGTGTTGTTGGTCATCAGTTTGGATTTCTCTGCACTAATTTCGATGCTAAAGGCTGAAGAGGTCTTATCCTGGTGATCTACAATAGCGGCAAGTTCCTTTTCTTTTCCTTTCAAGCCGTCAATGTCATCGGCAAAACGTAAGTTGGTGATTGTTCTGTCACCAATGCTGACTCTTCCTTTGTGATTTTCTAGTGCGTCATTCATAATTCTCTCGAGAAGGATGTTGAAAAGAGTGGGGTGAGAGGAGACAGCCTTGTCTGACTCCGAATGTGCTTTTGAACCAGTCTCCTATACTACCATTAAGGTTGACTGCACCGGTGGCCTTGTTGTAGAGTTTCTCGATGACTTGGATCAGGTTGCCATCAATGTTATAAAGCGTCATAGTGACCAAAGGGCTTTATGTCATGCTCTATCAAACTTTCTTTTGAAATCAAAAGACGTGTTAGAGGTCTTGTTGATGTTGGAGGTATCACACAGTATCCTTAAATTTAAGATCTGTTCTGTTGTGCTGCGTCCTGGTCTGAAGCCTGCTTGTTGTTCTGCAATGACTGTTACTGCCTGGTGTTTCAGCCTGTTTAATAGCACCTTCAGCATAGCTTTACTTGGGTGGCCAATCAGGCTGATTGTACGATAGTTCTGTGGAAAGTGTAATGATCAGAGACTGGGTCCATGGTATAGTCCATTCTCCTGTCTGCCAGATCTTATTGCAGATTTTATGTAAGGCGCTGATCACGGCATTTCCTCTTGCCTAGACCATCTTCCCCGGGGATATTGTCTATACCTAAAGATTTTCCCTTCTTAAGCGATTTTGCAGCTGCTTCGATCTCTTCCCGCAAGATTGGGTAGTTATCAATGTTAGTTACTGGTGGGACATTCAGTTCCTCGGGGTCTGGGTTTGGCTTTCATGTACCAAGAAATCAGATGAAAATAGACACTGAAGATGAATGTAGCATTGCAACGATCAAAAAATCATTTGCGGTCGAAGATATTTGTTACAAATTGGCATTTTGTAATAGTTGGTCTCGTAATCAACTTTTTCAGAGAAGAAAAACATGCGCCTTCAATTGGAAGAATTCACCTCTGGCAGTGAAAAGGTTAAGATGGTAACATTATTTTCTGTCTCTTTCAGGATAAACGTTCACCTGGTTAATTCAAGTATCGGCGATATCTCGGTATAGTACTTAAATTTCCTCATATCACACCATCCAGATAACTACGAGACATCCCTCTAAAACAGCCACAGTACTGTTGCTTTTACCATTAAATGGTGAAAATGTAGACAAAAATAGAAAAATGGGCGATGGGCAGTGTGCATTGGTACAAAAATGGACCATAACTGAACAAAAACGATAGGCAAGATGCATAGCGACGAGTAAACAACAAGTTTATTCACTGGAGTATTCTGAGTAACGACAGCTTAATACGGGTACTCAATACATAACCACAAAAATGAAGACAATTCTAGTATTTATTAACCAGTGTATCCAGTGAACATTGAGATCAAAGCAGTCACCATCAACTAATACTTATAACTCTGGTTTGGTAAGCATGTTCATTGCTGGTGATGCCATGACATTACCTCACTGAGGTAAGTGTCAGTGAACTTTACTGAAGTCAGGCCAAGTTTTACATCTAGCTGGTAAGATCGCTGCTGTGTAAAGTTGTTGACTGAGTAGCTCATTGTCTCATTACGCAGATCGACGTGAAGTTGCTGCAGATTGCCTTGGATGTGTTTGCGGACACAATCATCCTAAAACAGTTAAATGGTAAAACGCCAATATTCCCCTCTGGTTTTGTTCAACTTTGCTCGTGAATCGCACCGTTTGTACATACGCCTCCTCTTCTATTCATGCCAAATCACCTTCACTGCCTCGTTTTAAACGAAAACTACTTTTGAATTCTGCTGATATATTGGAGACATTAGGGCTAAAAAGCACAAACATAAAAGAACAATAACGCCGTCTCTATAGCCCACGTTCGATGTATTAAAATTATGGTATGACTCCGAGATTTTCTGGTCATTTTCCTATATTTTGTTTAATTTTCTTTGTGCTTAAGTCTCTTCTGAGAATTACGACACAATGAAGTCGTAAACAATTTGCAGTTTCGACCCTGAGGCCTCGGAGCCATGTTAGATTTTAATATATCGAACGTGGGCTATTGATGAGGGAGTTCTATGCGAACCTTATTTTCTAGTTCTTTTATGATATTTCTAATCACTTTATGAATACTTATTACAACCTCGTAAGAGGCAACTTGTGTCAATAAATTCAGATAGAAAGACAATATTATAAGGCACCTGTGGTATCTGCACTCTTGAGTACAGACCTTCTTTAGCAAAATTGTCGATACCTATGCTTTCTCCACGCTCGCTGAGTCACAAAAAAGTGGTTGAAGAATATACAACGGTTTTACTTGTGCGTGGTGTTTTTATCTGTCAAAGAGCTTTCCCCGCCAAATAAGATCTTTGGTGCACTAGTTTACTTTGACTGTGTCATTGTTACCTAACAATCATATTCATTTTGTTTTTCTTAGAAATCGGTGAGAAAGGTTTTCCTTTGCCAGTTGTAGACGGTGTACAACTGGTAAACCCGGAAGTAACACGTGGACAGGTAAAGAACGTTTTTCGGTTTTGCAAAATAGGTTACTAAGAGATAACATGCTTTACCTTCATACATGCCTTCGCAGCTATATTTAATAGAACCTTTCATGCTATTTCTTCCACCGCTACTAGCTGCTACTACGTTTATGTTTGTTTCTTGTTCTTATGCTTGCGTCGAATGAGTATAGGAGGCTAAATGATCAAACTTCTTGCTCTCACGTGCTTATCTAAGTGAGCAGTTAGCAACTCTCTGGGTCGGTTATTTAAACAGATTTTAACCAATTAATCAATTTTAGTATGTCCAACGCTTTTATCAAACCGTTCCATGAAAGAATATAGCGTAGACTGGAAAGATTCGAAAAGATACTTAAAAATAACCCACTACAGAAGAGATATTTCTTAAACTGCAGCTTAAGTTAGACTTCTTTTAAATGACCGACCCTCTGTTTTCAAGTATAATGAAACTATAATTTTGATTTGTTTGAACAGAACTTCAACCTCGTAGCAACTGACTTTAAGTACGCACCAACTAAGAAGGCTGGTCTGAGGGGAAGCGAGGAAGCAAAGAATAATATAGTTGTATTTTAAATGCATTTTATCGCAAAATAGTTTTGCTACAATGAAATGACATCCGCAATGGAAATCAGTGAGCATCAAAAAATAGTTGTTAAGCATGCAAGATAGTTTAAGTTAAACTGCATATTTGTGCAAGGAATTTTTACTCCTATGAAATGGTATATGTAATTGAGGTCAAATTTACCGATTAACTAAGTACAGAAGAACCGCAATAACTGGAACTCTGAAGGGAAACAAAAAAACAGTTCGAGTTAGCAGGCGTTCGAGTTGTCGGGGTAGATTGAATATTCAATTTGCCATCTTCATAATTGACAGTTAATGTTTTTTCAGCATTTTATGATAAAACGTGATCTATTCGTTGCACCAATTAAAATCAAATTTCCGTAGTGGTAGTTTTAGCGTTTTTCTGATTATACAACAAGAAAACCTAATGGAATGGCATCCGGGTGGAATTACAAGAATTTGATCGAGGGACTGAATTTGATCAAGGGGAAGGGAATTTAATTCGAGTTAGCGAGGAGTTCGAGTTATCCGAGTTCGAGTTAAGGTGGCTTAACACAGTTTTGGCAGTTTGAGAGTATATGTCAATTGCCAAATTATGGCAAGAGAAAAGTTGCATCTTACAAGCAGTTGAAACTTGGCAAGTAAAAAATATACTGATAAAAGATTTTGATTGGCAGGTAAAATGTGCCGTTTTCGTAGTTTCCATGGCAACATGAACGATTGAATACAACCTTAAAATTTCACTTTTGCTCAGTTTATATAAAATTCGCGCATTAGATTTTCCTATAAACTTGCACACAGCTTACTGTAATTAATCATTACCCTTTGAAACTTGTTTGACTAAGTTTTAACAGACGGGTTTTTAGATAATCAATAATATTATTGTACCGTAATTGTTAAATGTGTCACAAAATTAGTCTTTTCAACTTCTATTTTAAAGTTCTCATTGTTTAAAATACGCCAAATATCAAAAAAATTTTAATGATTATATTTTGAGAAACGTCTTTTGTGTACCATTGCTTTTTTCGCCGCCATGTTTGTTTGTCTAATTTAAAACACACGCCGTCACGCGAGTAACCGCTGACCGCCCGCAAAACTGTGTTAAGCCATCTTAAACGGGTGAAAAGTGGGGGTGAAATCCGAGAGAAAAGAGACACAGTTCGAGTTATCCGAGGTTCTACTGTAAGTTGTAGTTTCAAATAATAGTCGTTTTAGAACAAAGCCTTGCTCAAAAAATCCAGTGAATTGTGATTTAATTCCAATTATAAGCCTTAAAAAGTAAGTAATAACTGATATCTGAAATCTTATTTACTTATTAAGAAAACAATCATTGTTCGTTGTATCAATAGCTCCTTTTATAACCAGGCAAAAGATATGATTAATTTTCTTTTCGATTAGGTGACCCAAGGCTGCTCTATACCCTAAAAACGCCGAAGTTTTTAATGAAGTTCTATGCTCTTGCATACCGTTTAAATCTACAATCATGCAGAGTAACAAAGCCGCATATTATGTCTATTGTTAAAAAAATGTGAAGTAACAGAAATAAAGAAAATAGGAGAGAAAAGTCAATGCTGTTTTCTTTTCAAGATTTGGGAATCTGAGCTGACTGAAGAGTGATGTAGGATGCACTGAGTTCTTAAGAATTTGAGCTCCGACCGCTTCTCATTAAACCATCAATTAAAACACTCTTTTCCTTATCTTGCGTTACTGTTTGCCTTCTGATTTTCGAGACGGTGATTGAATATGGCAAACAGTAACAGTTTTTGACAGTGTAAATCCCCCTTTGAGGAGTGAACTGAATTTCCCCAGACTCAGTAGAAGCCCGCGTCCTCGTTGTCTGCCTCGTTGGAAAAATCTCGTGTTTTTCCCTTTTTTCTTTGTTTGTTTGTTTAGTTTCTTTAGTTCAGTTTTGTCTCCTTCTGCTCTGTTTCATTTTTTAATCTTTGTCTTGGTATCCTCTACCCTTGCAAGTCAATGAGTAGGGAAGCAGCCTGGCCCAGTGGCAATCCGCCGGGCTTACAATCATGCAACCATCTTCTGTATCATTTGAATGTACTTGTTTTGGATGTTTGCCACAAGACTTTGTGCTAAGATAACTGCGAGGGTAACAAAATCAAGGAAATTCGTTTTATTTTATTCTGTTATTTAGTAAAACCCTCTATATGCATTTAGCGATAGAAAAAATAACTCCACGAAGCGTTACGTTGGATGGCAGGTTACTTTACTCATCATTAAGCAGCTAACAGAGATCGTCAAAACAAAGCAGTCACCAGTATTCGTCAAGAGACCAATCACATGATTTCATTATCTCCTCGGCAAAGGAAGTGTGTCAATATTTATTTTTGGCTGCCAGTCTTTGGTGAATCGACCAAGGTTATCTGTGGGCTGAATTGGATAAACTTGAAACCAATCAAAAAGTACTCCTAAAACGTCAGTTTCAATTCCGTGGATTTTCCTGTACTTCTGTCTTTGTCTGGAAGAAAGCTGCTACAGTGACGAACATGAATAATTATGAATGAGAACAGGTAGGCTACCTGCTTGGTACTAGCGGTTAGTTTGACTCTCAGAGAGGACATAATAAAAACTGAGTATTCAATATCTAATAACAGAAACAGAAGGTCTGCTCTACTTTTTAAAAGGCTTGGCCTAATGAAAAAAAAAACACTAGGAAAAGAGTAGAATTTTTATCACTAGCTGGGAAGGCATTGATGTCTTTTCATTCTTTCTAACGATAACCTAACTTATACATAGAAAATATTGGTGATCTTTTGGTTGAGCAATATGAAAGACAGAGAAAAAGATGTTTTGAGAAAGACACTTATTTTTCCTGTGGAGGGCTCATTTAGTGATATTTTGATCTACACCTACCTGTGTACAACATCGCAACGATCTTTGCACCATTGTATAAAGCCGAGACCCTATGTCAAACACGACAAATAATCCCCGTTCGCTTTCTTTTTTGCAGTTCTTAGATGAACAAATGACTGTGAAAGCAGTGGCCCAGGTGCTTGTCATAACCTTGGCGCTTAGTGACTTACTATTAGGTAAGATCTCTGGGTGTTATGGATCCTTGACAACTCCGTGCGACGTCAATGTCTTTCAGCTTGCACAGAAATGCATTGCTTCGGTTTTTACTGCAGTTTAACATATCCTATGCATCCAATCCAAATTCGGTGTTTGCCACTTAGCGGCACGTTGCAAGGACAGTCCCGCATGGTTACCTGACGTTTCTTCCCTGGGGCAACTTCTGGTCTTTGTTATTTACAGTTTTGTACTTTTTGGTAGTATCCTAGTTTCTAACAGAAGCTGAACAATCAATACTTTGCAAATGATCCCAGTATAAAGCAGGCTTTTAACCTTGTGAAAGAATCGTGACGGTCATCGTTTTCCGCAGTATAAGTTGAAAGAAAAAGAAACAAAAGTATCAAATGCGACATTAAAAGAGGTCACTTGCTCTTTCTTTTCAGGGTCAAAACGTACTAATACCGGAGGACATCATGATTTAAACCACGAAAAGAGCACGATTTACATTGGACGGGGCACAGCAGGAAAAGTGCACCCTGCAAGAAATAATTTGCATAAAAATGTTTTTCTACAAGCTATAAAGAAAAAAGAAATAGCCAAGAATGAATGGCTAGTTAAAGAGCTGGCTTTGTCTTCAGACATTGGCGAAGCAGTGAAGAGATCTAAAGTGAGGAAAAAGAACAAAAAACTCAGAATCCCAGTGAAGGTACGTCACAAAGGAAAGGGAAATAAAAGAGCTTCAAAATCTGGATCCCCGATAAAAAATACAAAGTCACAGAAAAGAACTTCTATTTCATTTCCTTCCAACTTAAGAGGTTCATCATTACCTGAAGATGGTGCGCCTTTATCGAGGACTCTTCTTACCGCAATTAGCCTTTTACTGGACGAAAAGAATCATTTTCAGAAGGATATCAACGCTTTAACTCTTGCCAAAGTGCTCAGTGACGATGCCGGTAAGGACGAAACAAATGATAGTTCTGATCCTCACAATGAACCCTCTTCGCTTGGAGCGATATCTAACGTACTACGTCTTTTGAACGCCACCGTATCTAAAGAGAGTCCTAGGGGTGAACGAAAATCTACAATACATACTGAGCTTATTAACCCAACGGAACTAGGAATCTCAATATTAAAACTTTTGTTTGGACACAAGGCTCCCCTTGTCGTAAAACCTACTTATAAACCTTCATTCCGCTATACGTCAACGGCAAAAACGGAGTCACCAGTCGCCAAAACAGTTCTTACACATGCAAGGCTTGCAGCACAAATGAATGAATTTGCTAATGGAAAGGAAACAGTAAGGAAGAAGTATCACCGAAATTCCTTTACGTTTGCCCTTGCTAAAGCTGTCAGTGATCTCATAAGATCTATGGCCAAGCGAGAACTAAAAAAATATATGCAGAAAATTCATAATCAGCACAAATTATTCAACGAAATGCACTACCGAAGGATTCCCACCAAATTCTGGCCTTGGAAAAAAACCGTTGACGTCCAAGGCGACCGGAAATCGTGGGTTCTTTTGAAAATACCAAAATCTAGAGACGAAGAGACCCTTCCGCAAGACATGAGCGATGAGCTTCAAGACGAAAATCCAAGCAACGAAGGGAAATCTCTAAAAGGAATTGTGGACACCATAGGTAAACTTAACAAAGCTGATCTTCTGTCTTCGGAAACTCCAGGTAAAGACACAGGAGACAACTCATTAAGCGGAGAGAATAGTGAAATAAAGGTTAAGCCAACTAGCAGAGTGGGATACACAGTAAGGATTTTACCCTCTTTAAAAGGAAGTAGTGAGAAACAAACTAGCATCCTTCGTGTGAAGGCGAAACCTGCTAAGAATCTTAACCCACAGACCACCGCTGCATTTGCAGAAGCCGTGAAGAAGCTGCTGCAGGCGGTGCAATCAAGTATCAAATCATTACAGGGAAAGCAATTTATAGGACATCCTTCTGAGGTACCTTCCGTGGTAAGCGATCAGCCTTCGGGGATAAGCCAGCAACGCGTAGCCTCTATAGCAAGCGATGAGCCTGCAAAGATTCCCGAAAGGACAAACACAGGTAGTGTTCGAGGTTTAAACAGTAACCCAACATCTTTAAATAACCTTCAATACCAAAAACGGCCAGTTCTGGAAGATCTTCAGGTCAAGAGACAACCGAGTATTGGAGAGCTATCCGAATTGACAAGAGCTGCAGGACAAAATGATTTTCCCTTCAAAGGAAACGCCCTGTTTGATCCTTTAAGAGATCTTGAATTGGCGGCGTCCGAGTCTATTTCAAAACCAGTCTCCCCAACTAAACGGATTGGTCCAACAGACAATGTAGTATTTGAGTCCGACACAGAGCTTGGGACAGCAAGGGATAAGCAAGAGTCAAGCATGGTAAAACATATAAAGGAAGGTAAGTTCTGCTCCGCATAAAAAGATTAAGTACGCTTTAGAACCTTTATTTCCACAACTCGAAGTAAAACGCTGAGTAAGCTAAACAAGAGGGGGAAAGTTCAAATGCTTCAGCTTCGAATGTTATATCAAATTGTGTACAGTTAATGTTGATTTCATTAAACATTTTTGTGACAGTGTATGTATTTCACTATTTTTTACTCAGATCTCGAAATCTTTGCGGAAAAAGGCCTCCAAGAGCATAACCATTATCGCGAATTACATCACTCGTCACATCTGCGCTGGTCTGATGAGCTTGCCACTCAGGCAGAGAAAATGGCATACGAAATGGCCATGAGAGGGACTATTGAGAAATCAGACGTGGCCGTGAGTCTGGGATACGGCGAGAATGTCGCTAAAATAACCGGAGTTCCGTTCAATGATGCAGGATCCGTGGCAACGGATGTCTGGTATAGCGAATCAGGAAATTATAGCTATTCGTACCCTAATGTCACACCACAGACGGATGCTTTCACTCAGTTAGTATGGAGGGAAACGAAAGAAATCGGAATGGGCTGTGCAAAGGACGTGGCTACGAATGATTTGTACGTGGTAGCCTTGTACAGACCCCCTGGAAACGATCGAAGAAGATTAAGGGACAACGTTATCAATAAAGGGACAATGACCGAGGACGTATACGCAACAATATTTAAAAGAGCAAAACAGGGTTAAATATAATATTAAATTAAAGACATAGTTTAGTTTAGAGGTTTTTTTAGTGTGTGCAAAAATGATGCACCATTGTCGAATAGAGCAGAGTCACCGGTAAGTGTAAGAGACAGTGACTGAGGGCAGGGACTCAATCTTGGTGCACATTCCTGAGATGCTAAGCTATTGTAGTTTATATTAGAGCAAGCCAGTTGTAATCAAAACTAACTACAGTCGAACCTCCAAGTGCGACCACCTCTCGTAAGCGACCACCAATCCAAAACACCAGCACCAGCTACTAAGAATGTACGAAGAACTTTAGTGACACATGGCGTAATTTAGACATTGCATGCAATAAATATCTTCCATAAAGTAGATGTGTCTGGACCTCTTCTCGGAAGAGACCCCCTGTGGTTCGATTCTTGTAAGCGACCACCTCACGTAAGCGACCACTCAGTCCTTGCATTTTGCGTGGTCGCTTACGGGAGGTTCGACTGTACTTTTAAGTAGTTAAAAATTCTGTTCTTAGATCCTGCCTTCAAACTAATGTCCCTTGCTTCAGCACAATATAAGGCCCTCCTCCCCCTGCCCACAACATAGCCCGTCCAAACGGCTTAAGCCCAGGCACCAGCAAAAAGTAATTTCTAAGATCATTTTATACATCAATCTCGTCTGCAGCTGTACGAAAGGTTTTTAAACTTTACAGATTGCAACAAGGTTCATATTAAGACGCAAAGGCTTTGACCGCAAACCTTTTTGCCTCTGTGAAGATTTCTTCAGTATCAAGAGTGAGCATATTGAAGTGTTTGATAACTTAAATGAGCCAGCTTACATTATTTTGGAATAAATGTATAGTTCCTCATTTTTTTTCTGGAGATCTATTGCTGCCCCAGCTCAATTCTTCTATAAGCTCTTTGGAATGAAGGTCAGTAAAAGAAAGGATAACAAGACCCAGTGTTGTGAATAAGGAAAAGGTAAGCTAATTGAAGCGTAATTCCTGATGTTACTAACATTCGACAAAGAGGTATCTTTTGTTTGATATGTATATTTGTTTATTTTTATTTTTTTCAATTCTCTACAGACACTTTTTACATTGAGCAAATACCCGCCACAACCAAATCGAGGAGAAGTGATGGTCGAGGAATTTTTCAAGTTCTAATCACTAAATTCACTAGTTACTCGTTCACCCCTTTCGTGTTTTCTGATCCCTTTATTCAGTAACAAAGATTCCAAAATCAAACGCCGCTAATTAAAATATTGGATTCACTTTACTTGTATCTAACGGAGGAGTACGGTGGCTGAGATGAAATATGCACAATAATTTTAAATGACAAACTTCTCATATAATTTTCCCGCCAACACTGCTAACGAACCAACAATAAGGATTTTGTTCGTTTACTGATGGTTAAGGTTTCTATCTCGGTTTAGTGAGTTACTTTACTGAATATTTTAGTCAGTTAGTTTAGGCACCCAACACATAATGACTGTTGAACCATAGCCTGCACCGGTTAATCAAAGACATACCTTTTCTTTGGGCTGCTCAACCGTGCTTTCCCAATTCAATTATGTCATGAGTAGACAACCTGTACCACTTGTCTTGCATAATTAACAACAGGCTTTTTCGGTCGCGAAAAATGGATTCCATCTGAAAAAGGGAAAAAAGCAGAAAAATTGCAGAAAGACTTCCGAAATGTGAATGGTAAGTGATCTTATACTTTCTCCTCTAGTGCGTTTACACACGAGGATCTATCCAATTCATCGTTATACGTGAATTGTGGTCTGAATTGGAAGGTGAAATATATGTATCGAGGAGTATTTGTTTAAAAAGGCAGAGAAAAGATACGAAGTTATAAGATTATTTATAGTGAAAGTTGTCTGCACTTAGGCAAGAGCTTTCAAAGCCCTAAGAGGTCATTTGCTTTAATTTGATGAAATAATCTTAACGAGAAAAGTATAAAGTGATCTTCAAAATTCTACTTAGGTATTGCAGCAATTCATGTTTTTTACAGGCAATAAATATGTCAGTATTGCAATTATAACTTGTACAATTCTTGTAATTTGAAACGAATCAAAAAGTAAAGGAAAGCTGATCGCGAAACTATTTAAATTTATTGTTTCTAGCGTAGTCTACTCAAACCAGGCGGCCCACATTTAGTCAGTACAGGAAGATGTAAAATGGATGTCTTTATTCAAAACTAAGTGCCATATGGATAAGTGAAATTTGTTATAAAGACAATACCACTAAATCAAGCATCTGTTATAGTAACAAACCTGATCGCCGTGCCAAAGAACTAGCACTGTAAATATATATTTGCTGCTATATGATTGGTACATAATTTTTATGGTGGCAACAAACTGCATCGGTATCAATGAACTTTGCCTATAAAAAGCAAAACTGTAGCTCTTGACTAAAAAACATAGCTTAAGAATTGAATCTTTTTTGGCCCTGTCAAGCCTCATGGGACACAGAAGGTGAGCAATTGTAACGCGCACAGGATGTGACTTAAAAAGCGGAGTGATTTTTTATTTTTAATGCGAAAAGCATTTCACACACTATCGTTGGACAGTTTATTGCTTTCTAATGATGTTTTATCAAACAGAAACAAGAAAAAATACTCAAATTATTCGGTTGCACTTCCTGCGCGATGTTTCAGTTTGGCGTATCGGATAAGTGCATTGAATTGCTGGAATCTGCTTGCTTAGATTAGCTAAGTGTTAAAGTGGCTGTGCGGCGCTTAAAAGGAGCACACTTACAAAAACTTTTTCAAAGTTAGTTATTATAGACGCTTCGTAA
Source organism: Porites lutea (assembly GCF_958299795.1). Classification (NCBI taxonomy): domain Eukaryota; kingdom Metazoa; phylum Cnidaria; class Anthozoa; order Scleractinia; family Poritidae; genus Porites; species Porites lutea. The sequence goes on from NC_133204.1 coordinate 35,075,051, forward strand.
GCGCACGATGAATTGTTTCATTGTTAATGCTTTTCTTAAACTTAGGAAATACAGCCACGCTTTCAGTGGCGCGAACCTTTAAAAGGCTTCAGAAATGTTCAAGCTACCGCCGTTGCAGACTACATTATTATTGCTGCTCTTCTTGACAGAAGGTAAGTTGAAACATAAAAAGATAAATATTCCTTACTTTCTCTGACAATAAAGAAAAAGCATAACAGACAGGAAGGAAAGCTCAATGCCGTTACAAATGTCACCCTAGGTTCCTCTGGAAAGAAACCAAAACGGGCGAATGGCACAAGAATAGGTATCCATCGCGAAGAAAAAACAGTTCGTTCTGCCCTTATTGGAATAAAACCAGAAGAGGTTCTACTGAGCAGGAACACAGGTTAGTGCAAATTAAATATAAAATGGCCCTGATTCAGTCTTTTTCGTGCGATGGTTCATATCGCAGTACGATGGCCATTTTTGAACATATCTTGAAACTTATGTATCCACATAAAGCTGTGCACGAAATTACACTTCAAAAGGAAGACAATGATCCTGCAACTGCATCTCACGTTTTGGACGGCAAATAATTCGCCAAGAATTCTTGTCGCATTTAACACTCGATGAAACATTTTAAACCATGCTGGGTTGCTTTGACCATTCCGTCCAACATCGCCAAACATCATTCAACTCAATTGTGGACACAACAATGAATGAAATGCTGGTACCATGCGAGTGAATTGATTATTTCATTTACCTTAATCACCTTTTAGAAGAAAGCAGTTCAAGAAAAAGTGAAGTAAATCTGCTAGATCAACTACCAGCCTTTGAAGGTAAAAACAAAATCGAAATGTATCAATCTCCAAAGCCCTTCGCCCCATCTGAGGGAATCCGGGAAATTTTTGCTTGTGGAATCCGTAACCCAGAAAATGTTTATTATGGAATCTGGGAATAAACCCCGAGGAATCCGGAATCTCACTAAAGATTGGAATCCAAAATCCACGTTCCACCGACAAAGAATCCGGAATCCAGTCCCTGGAATCCGGAATCCACGGTGTGGAATCCAGAATCTAAAACTGTGTTGGATTTCCTTATATGGGGCGAAAAACTGTTACCAAAGAGACTAGTCTATATTTACAACTTAGACTACGAGTAGTCCCCCATTTTTCCTAAGGGATAGTAGAGCGAGCGAAAAGCGAGCGCGCGTGAAAATCACCCCAGGCGAGAAAAGGCGAGAACTACTCGTCGGGAACTACTCGTAGTCTATTTGCAACTAATCTATCGAATCAATTGTCTGGTGTAAACCTTTGAAATGAAGGTGTCTTGCAACACTTTAGTTTAGCGTCAGTATATTGACAAAGAAAAAACCAGCGAGGCCACACGAACATCTCGTGCCTTTTATTCCCACAACGCGCGACAAACTAGTCTTCATTTCAAAGATTGTTTTTAACAAGCGTCCCGTTTTGTTTTGATTTGGAAGTGTTTTTAATACAAATAAAGTGCGACAAGGTAAAGAATCCCAATTGGCAGGAAGTAGGCCAGTAAGGTGTTTACAAGTGTGGTGGTGGAAGAGTCCAGCACTCTCACCTTCAGCTTCTTTACTCCTAACTTGATAGAGGTATATCGTTTTCACCACTTATCATTTGTTTAACTTCGATCTAATGTCTTTTTCATTTGGCAGATGAACAACGTTTGACAAACAGCGCTCTGGATTATTCTAGCCACTTGTCGCCGCTTGATCAGCGTTTGGTGAATCAATTTGATAGAGGTGTTTTCTTCTTTTCAAATGGTCGCATTTAACTTTACGTTCGTCAACTATGCACACCCTCGGAATCGTAAGAACTCTTCTTTAGAAGAACAAGCTGAAACAAACGTTTGATTAAATATTAAGTACACGAACTGTTCACATGGCAAAAGATTCGTACAGAACTTCGGGTGGAGAGAAGCGACGACCGGAAATATGTCTGTGTTCGCAGGCTAAGAACTTCGTGAAAGAAATAAAGACGTTTTCAAAGGGCCGAAAGAAAGCTTGAATTTCGTGTCATGCCCCTTCAAATGTCGAAATTAGTTAACATTATTTGTTTGTTTGCTTGTTGTTTTCAACTTTTGTAGAAACTGGGGGGAATCATGAGGATCCAACGACTGGAATAGCGTCAAAACTACAAGGAGAAGGAGACGGAAAGAAGAGTAAGTAACATATCAAACAACGCAAGGTTGCTATTACCGTTGTTACAACAACCTTGTCCAACAGCTGCCTGTCACCTAGGTGTTGAAGACCTCAAGAAACGCACTGCCACGTTAAATTAATTTCTGACAAAATTAAAAATAAGTCTTACACTTAACAGGGTAACCCCGATTTCTTATCCTTCAGATATTAAAAGGATTAGTAGGAACTTCGTTCAGCAGATAAAGAATGATGGAATGGAAAGACCAGGGTTCAACCTTGAAAGAGGTCTCAAAGACGACTTGAGTAAGAGTCAAATTTACTTCTGCACGTGCATGCTTTGTAAAACGTAATGCACGTTGAAGTACAATGTAACAGCTAAGAGCTTCTTCTAGGGGGATCTGGCAATTATTTTTTATTATTTTTTAGGATGCCACCTAAAGAAATGTGCAGATACTCAGAGAAAAGGCCTTTTTCTACTAGACCCACACATCTAAAACGGTTATCCCTTTCAGTTTTTTAATGGAACGAAGTTTTTACTTAAGTTCATACAAAATTATTGGTGTAAGTATATTTTCTTTGAAATTAGCAGTGATGTTACCAACGTTGCAATTCCATTAAGAATTTTTTTATAAATCTCTTCCACACCTTTCCTGGGGGCTTTCATATTAGGCCGAACCAATGTTTTGAAGCCTGAGTCGTGCAAAATAGGGATCGAATAACAGCGAAACCTTTCAAATTGCACGACTCTACTTCTTAGACCTATGGTTTTTTATTGTTTCTGCGGTACATAGTGATAAATGAAGTGTTAAATGTTTGTTTTATAGCAGGCTAGAACTGGGCTTAGCCTCTGTAACTTGTCAACAGGTACTCCATTCAAATAACTTGAAACAGTAAATGTAAATATAACATAAAAGGATTTAGAAATCCAACTTGCAAGAGGCAACCATGTGGCTATTTAACTTGAGACGACCGAAAAACAAATCGAGTTACTGGTCAAAGCGGAACTCGAACCTAAGACCGTTCAATTGCGAGTCCAATTGCGAGAGCCTCCTTGGAACCCATACACCAATTTAGGTTAAAAAAGGTAAAAGTGAAAGTACATTTTTTAGCTTTTCTGCTAGTTTACAAGCTTTCCACTCGAATAATTAGAAACAACTAATAAATATAGAACATGTGTAATTACACAATTACAGTCGCTGGCCGGAGGGAGACTACCACTAAGCCATTTACGAGCGAGACCGAGGGTCTGGACTCGGAATGACCAAGGAAGATATCCAGCAAGTGGACTTATGACCGCCGGACCCATCGGTCCCGTTGCCTCCACTAACACAAAAATATGTCAAAAAAATGTGGAGTAGCGGCGGTAACATAACTGTAATTTTGTTGCGTTTTATTATTATTATTATTGTTATTTATTTATTTATTTATTTATTTATTTTTTGAAGGCCCTTTTCGTAGTGTGGGAGTGGATAAGGATTTTTATCGCCAAATCAGTCTGATTGAGGGCGACCAGCCTCAAGAATCCAACGTAGGAAAAGTAAGTGACATGTACACGGCCAACCCTTTGCCTGAGTACAGCTACAAGGAATCAGACTACAGCGAAGGGTCAGACTCCCACTCCAACAATGGTGGTTATGACAAAAATGATCCATTGGAAATGTTAAAAAGCCCTTTCGAAATGCCAAAGAATGAGGAAGATTTGGATCCTCAAGACAAAGAAATCTTTCAAGGTTATCACAATGATCAGGACAAACAAGGCTCACCGTCTGATCATTCAGATCTTTACGCGATGATTGGTAGAAAGGTCGTTCAGGATATGTTGAAACAGCGAAACGAAACGCAACAACAAAGCAAAGGAGATAGTCAGCAAAGCATTCTTAAGAAGCTTTTGGGGGGGAATCTCAATCAACAAGATGTGGGCGTTGATAGGTTGCTGGTGAGTAAAGTTACCTCAACGACGTTTCCTAAACAAGTCACGAATCTTCCTACAGTTCCTTCGCAGGGGAATGTATTTACGTCTGGAAGGATCCCACTTAAGGAAGCGTTCACTCATGACTCTAAGAAAACAACTCAGACACTTGTTTTACCTAAGGGAATCAATCTTAGTATACAAGGACATGTCTTTCAAGCGGATCCATTGGCAGCATCAAGCATGATTAAAGATCAGACACCAACTGTTCGAGAGCCATCACTTAATGCTGCCGCTGATTTAGAGAAAAAGCTTCAAAACTCTGAAATGCCCTCGGATGAGACAACGCTGAACAAACAAATTCCACTAAAGGAAGTAGACCTAAAAAAGGAAAACTATGTTACATTTAAAATTTCTGGTGCTGGAGAACCAGTAAGTTTTAAGGCCGGAACGAGCAATGATGGCTCACTTCTTCTCAAAGTTCCAGGCAACGTTAAATTAGTAGACACAGACACGATAAAAGAAATATCCAGCAAAGCTACTCTAAACGAAAATGAGAAAGACAGTACAAAACTTAAAATGGCAATAGACGGTGAGAAAATGAACCGTTATCTCTGGGAATCTCAGACGAATCCAACACAGGAATTTCCTGTCAAGAAAGGAGACACTATTGGAAGTTACGATGAAAAACCAATTAAAGAAATGCTAAGTTGGCAGATTCTGGGAAAAACTAATGCAAAGCTAAATCAAGATGAGATCGGACGCGGTGAGGCGAAAGATATTCTCCAAAATGACGACAAGGTCATGTCTGCCGTGAGGCCAACAAGGGGTCGGTTCGTATTTTTATCACCAACCGCTCTTCACTCCCTTAGTCTGATGTCCCCGACGAAGTACAACGAACTTAGCCGAGTCTCGTTTGCCGGGGTTGGGAAGTCCCCACCATCTGAGTTATTTCCTTCTAAGTTAAACCTGAGGGAAAATGTGGACAATAACAAAGCTCTATCCTTGAAGAATTTCCTCAGGCCTTCCAAATTCATCGAGGACTCTCCAATAAGCAGGGGAAGGCTCAGTGAAGCTCCGGCTCGTTATATGCCAACCAGTAACATAATACACCAAGGTACCTTTTTTCAAACGATAGATAATAGGATTTTTCCGATTTTTCCCTAGCTTTTCTTCAATACAAGGGTAAATACGAAGTTTTCAAAATGAAACTGATGTTAACAAGGTTTTCTCAACTGAGATTTTTTTTGAAAGCAAGGGGTTTTTGATCTCGAAAATAGGCTGTTATTTTAAGCCTCCTTAAGAAATATGTTGAGATCATAGGTGTAATTGGTTTGAAGTGTATTGGTTTTTTCAGCTTCGGCCTAATATCCCCGACGCCATGGGTCGGTGTTCTAGTGCGTCCCAATCTACCTTACCCGCCTAACAGCAAGCCAATAACATCCACAAAGTTTGCGTGAAGGTGGCGCAACATGGAGTGCTTTGCAGTCTGCCTGCCACGTTCTTTTACGGCGTTTTCAAGCGTTTTATCTCTTTGCATCGAAATGCTACTTCCTATAGGGTGTCAAGAGATTTTGTTTAGGAATTCAACACGCCGCCAGTTAAAGTCTAGTCTTTGACCACTTTGACCACGTGAATGAAAAATGGATATATTTGCGTACGTCTTCACTCCCAAATGGTTTTTGTAAAATGGGTGTCTTTCTTATTTCCATTAACGTATTATATGCGGGTTTTACTTCACTCAAATGCTAATTTTTAATTTTTTTAACTCATTTCGACAATTGTTTAGAACGAGAAAGGAACTCTTGGTCACCCTGCTCAGTGACTTGTGGTCAGGGTATTCAGGCCAGAGCTAGGTTGTGCGAAGGAACACAGTGTAAGGGATACAGAACAGAGAGCAAGGCTTGTTTCATGGAAGCATGTCCCGGTAAGAACAAGATCAAAAACAATGTAAAAACCCAGACTTTAAAGGAGAACACTAGATTAAAAACCTGTGTAAGGAAAGTTTTACGTGGTCCCTGAAATATGTTGGGAAATGTTTTCGAAACTCATTTCAGATCTGACCAAACTGATGGCAAACTTTAAACGACTCCCATTCTTTTTAGCAAATTGTTTGAAACTGGCCATTTTCCATATAAAATTGACGAATTTACCAAATTCAGCACGAAGCAGGTTTGTAAACCGAAGAAAAACGCAACTCTTATCTTGACGTTAATATGATTTAAAATTTTCATTTCACTGATCGGCGAGCTACAATTTGCAACAAAATTATTGACACAATGTTCTCAAATGCGGTAACTTCGGAGAGCAAAACAATCCAAACCCCTCCTCCCTCCATTAATTCAAAGTTGTGAATTAATTCAAAGGGGTGTTTTCAATTGTTGTTTTCTAGAGGTGGTTCAAACTGCGCTACAACATTGCATGGAGGGGGTGGGGGAGGAAGAGCTTTATTTTCCCCTTTTTACGCTGGCAAAACGTCAGAGAGACTCAGTCTTTAGGGCAAAGTGTCTCAACTAAATTTGGCGCCAATTGTAGTTTTACGTCAATTACACGAACTGGTTAAGATCCAGCTCACGAACAAACCAAAGCAATTTGTAACGAACTTGATGAGGTTATTGTTAACTATCCGAACTGTTTGACCAAATGCCTAAAGAGAAGATGACTTTATACAATCGCTTTCAGTAGGACTATAGTTAATTAAATCTATGAACAGCGAAAATCCTCAAAATTTAGACGATAAACACGCCAAAACACTTTTCTATTGATCTGAATCTAATAAACATTTGTTTCTCATTGTATTCCTACCTTTAAAGAACAATTAGGAAGAGCAGGTCTTCGTCTGCATAACAAGTTCAGAGCGTGGCATAAAAGTCCTCCACTCAAGTGGTCCAGTCATTTGGCTGCCAAGGCACAAAAAATCGCAAAAGAAATGGCTGACAATTCTATCCGATTGGAAGATTTGGGGACTAAACGCCGGGGTATGAACACCGCTGAGATTTGGCGCAATTATGACATCGCTGCCGAGAAGGCAACCGCTGAATGGTACAGCGAGGTCAAGAGCTACAACTTTGAAGACCCGGAAATTAGTGATTCAAATAAACACTTTACTCAACTTATATGGAAGGGATCAAAGAAAATCGGGATTGGAGCAGCCAACAGTGCTGATGGGAATCGCACTTTTGTAGTGGCTATATATGACCCACCTGGAAACATAAGGAACGAAGCAAAAAGTAACGTGCACATGCCTGAATCTCAAAACTAGAATTACAAATTTAAACTGACGACTTATTCGAGAATAGAGCATTGATCCTGGCACCCGTAGGGCGGCGTTTATATATTAACTAAGTGTTGAGTTTTTAGCATTTAATGAATGAGGCTGAGTATCTTATGAAGAATTATGGAGATCGAGGAGGGTGTTATCCGTCAAGGCCGTAGGCCGAGGCGGATAACTTCCTCCGAGATCTCCATAATTCTTCATATGATACGAAAGCCGGATTCAATAATTGCTTCATTATTCATTCAAAATAATTCATAGTTTAAAAACATGGCTAAAACATGCTTACCTCCATCGATCCATCAATGTTAAGTTCTTCTTCGATAGGGCACGTTTAGGTTTGTCCAGCTCCGCAAATATTCTCCAAATAGCAGATGTCGCCCTTCGAGTTGTCTTCTTGCTGTTCTTGCCATGTTTTTAGCTATTTTTTCGCCTAGTTCTTACTCTTGAAACGAGTGAAACCATTTTTCCGCCATTTTTCAAGTTCACAACCAAACAACTTAACCTCGTCCCCAGGTCTTCTCGGTTAACGGTGCCTTAACCTGCGAGAACGCTGCATTTTTGACGTCATTTCCTCGTTAAACACAAAATTCTTCCAAATTTGGTCATCAGTAACTAGTTATGGTGAATTGAACGTGTGCTTTTAGCCAACCAGAATCGGGAAAATATTTTGAATGAATAATAAAAATATTTAATATACAGAAAGTCATTGTGCGCCGAGCAAGAACACTTCTATGACCTATACAGAAACCACTGAGGCAAAATATGCGAATTAACTCTCAGGAATATTTATAAGCTTGACAAACAATTCTGTTCAAAGCGAAAGATAGCATGCATAATGCTAAAGAACACAATGATGGTTTGTTTATAAAAATCCTCTCACCATCGTCAAGACGACGGGGCGGAACGAGTGGTTATAGTTACAATATTTCACAGTAATAAAAATGTTTTCCACTGTTCACTTTCTTAATTAAACGGACTTTTAAACCTGAAGGCGGATACCCTAGAAATGATATGACATATCGAGGGTTTTTTGATCAAGTCGGCAGCTAACGTATGCCATTAGGGAATTTAAGATCCAACGACGGGGACGGCAACGAGAACGTAAAAGTAACAACAGGTTTTATTAGCAAAACAACGACTTTGCACGTGCATCACGCTTGTTTGTATATTTCTTTGCCCGTTTTGCACGACTACCACGTGAACATGCCTAAGTTCGCGTCTTATGGAATACGTAAACAAGCAACGACGAAATGTTCTCTCTCTTTCTGAACTTGGATGTGGTCCCTAGGAATTCAAGTCCAGGAGGGTTCGCCTACATTGGACAATGTGAGTCGGTAGGAATAATTGCGATAAAGACTGAAAGAACGCAAATTCACTTTTTAAGCGACGTTCTCGTTGCCGTGGCGTCGTTGGATCTTAAAGTCCCTATTCCCCTTCACCAACACAGCAAGCTACAACCTTAGTGATGGGAATAAACGGTTCATTTTCACTAGATCTCAGTAGGAAGAGATGATTGTCGCTCTGTTTAAGTTATATAAACCTATAAAAGGAAATTAACGTAGTAGTAGTAGTAGTAGTAGTAGTAGTAGTAGCAGTAGCAGTAGTAGTAGCAGTAGCAGTAGCAGTAGCAGTAGCAATAGCAGCAGTAGCAGTAGCAGTAGCAGTAGCAGTAGCAGTAGCAGTAATAGTAGCAGTAGCAGTAGTAGTAGTAGTAGTAGTAGTAGTAGTAGTAGTAGTAGTAGTAGTAGTAGTAGTAGTAGTAGTAGTAGTAGTAGTAGTAGTAGTAGTAGTAGTAGTAGTATTTTTTAGTAGTACATTATTTCTTGATATCCTCTTTTAACCTAATTTTTGTAATAATAGAAGTAGTAGTAGTAGTGGTGGTGGTGGTGGTGGTGGTGGTGGTGGTACCACCACCACCACCACCACCATTACTATTACTGCTACTACTACTAGTACTTCCACTACCACTACCACCATCACTACCACTACTACTTCTATTATTACAAAAATTAGGTTTAAAGAGGATATCAAGAAATAATGCAATAGCATTTCCCACGCCTTTGACAAATTCAAAGACATCGTAATTGTTGGCTGCCCAACTCTCTTAACATCTATAAGCGCTGTGTCACAGTTCCTTCTAACGGGCACAGATGGTGATGTCACTGGAATATTTTACGATCCCGTTGTTTGGATAAACTACAATAGCTTTATATCGGGCACCCCTCTGAAAACGTCAACATAACCGGCCCATAACCATGCCCCCCCCCCCGCCCACATCAAGATCTTGTTGCTACACATCGGTGTGTTGTAGAGGCTGAGGGATTCACAGGGGGGGGGGTTAACCTACAAAGTAAGGAGAACCCAAAGACTTCCTTAAAAGAGACAGAAAGACGTACAATCTATATAAATACATGCAAAACTTTGTGAAGCTCAGGTAAAGGCCCAGCAGGAGGAATAAAGGGGACAAAGCCAAATGAAAAAATACGATAACAAAGACGAAAACACACCAAAACAGAAAAAATAATAATAACCAGAAAATATGCGCCAGCTTTCCTTGGTTTTAGTTTTTGCTCAAAACATTTTAGTCCAACATCATCCGTTTAATTTGCTCCATGCGACCGTTAGACTTGAGATCAGTGGGAAGTAAGGAGGTTCTTAATCTCAGTGAGGTTTAATCAACAGTTTCTTTCACAAGAAACTAATTCACCAAAATTCTGGTAGATGTAGTGAAATGAAGTCAGTCATAGTTAAGATGGCCTGTTGAGTTTGATGAGAGAACAGCACACAGCGGCATCGTAAATCATTATTATTTTTTCAGAGAGTAACAACTGAAACAAATTATTTAACACAGTAAATAAAAATATTATGATCAATTCCTATGGGTTCCTTTCTTTCCCCGCATGGAATTCAACGATATCAAATCATTTTGGTTGGACTAGAATGATATAAGTAGGGATGTCACATTGTACTTTATTGATGACTAATGAGCTTAGTGTCCTTTTGAACTAGAGTCTTAAAGCTAAAACTATACGTGGATAACTCAATAAACAATTCCTCTCACCTTCTGTTTTGCTATCCCATGCGTTTAATGGTTTTACACCTTAATGCATTTGTATGCTTCCTGTTCTCCAGTGACGATGGTCCATTCCTCCATAGTCAAAAAAGTGGAATGGTTAAGAAGCCTGTCAGACTCCTTTGTTATATGTTTTTGTGGACTTGAAGATGCACAACGTTCAATTCAAAGAGGACAGACGGCAAATTGCTGTTGCTCGAAATATCTAAAAGTCGTAATTGTTCATCAGTAGGATGCCTAAAATGTGTGCAATTCCACCATTGGTTTCGGCTCCATTAAATTATGTGCCAATTGTAGAACATTTTAGGAGCCAGCCACAACGTGAGTACAGTTACTGACAAGGTATATGGGTAGGAAAACAACACCAAGAAAATATTATGCTTTTAATAACGAACTAAATATAGTGTACACACGTCAATTAAATAATAAAAGGGAGCATTCCTACCATTTTGATGTTACTGACCAATAAAAACGTCTCAGTAAGTTATTCCGTACCAATTTGTAAACTAAAAGCAAAGGATTGTGAACCCGTCATGTTGCTCCCAACATAAACTACAGCACCGTTGATTTTATCTTTGATGTTGTCCGCTTGTTATAATCAGTCTCCTCTAGTATGATTTGTCTAACAGCTGCCATTTTGAATGACTCTATTAACTTAAAACCATGCAGAAAAAACACCAAGTGGGCGATCATTTTGAGTTTGTTAATAAATGAATCAGCTGAGCGTGAAAATTAAGAGTCAGTTCCATAACAGAATACCCTTAATGAGAAAGGTTTGGAGAAGCCAATTAACAGTTCTAAAAAGCTAAAGTTTTGGGACAGTTTGCTAAAGAATTTAATAATGAGCCGTCTTATCTAAGTACAGTGTGGGTACTCAATTACAAAATAACACTCGTGTTCTGATTCATATAACCTTAAAAGCAGAACAAACATTTACACTCGAGGGACTATTCATTGGCCTTCAATGAGGGTTTTCTTCTTCCTTTTAACTGTAAGTTCTTTAGAGAATCTCATAAAGGAAATCATGCGTTGTAGTTAAATGAATCTATAACCCGCAAAGCAAACACTCAAAATCAGGTTATTAAGCAAACCATTAAAATTCAGGTTTTAAAAATTGAGAGAAAACACTTAACTTTAACGAACCCTTATTAATAGCAAGAAATAATTCACCAAAATAATATCGACACCCGCACCAATTCTTTTTATCGCGAACACAAGGAAGAATCTTGAATACAAGACTGAAACGAGACAAGAAAAGAGTTTATTAACTATTTATCAAACACCGTTTTGAATCCCTAACATCGATGGTTGAGGCAACCTTGGTTGGCGATTTGATTTAAGGAAATATCACTAATGGGTTAAGCGAATGTTTCGCTCAGTGGAACACAAGTAAGTGCATCTAGTTAACGTTAAGCTAACTTGCGATCTTTTCAAGCCCGAGCTGTTTACTTTCAAAACAAAAATCAAAACCGCCCTTATTGCTATTAACTTTATTTAATGGCGGTTAATTTTTATTTCCTCCAGAATACTGGTCTTGCCATCAAACAGTTATAATGACTTGCACATAAGATTGACGTGTATCTAAAAAATTAAAAATCGCAACCCAAATTGAGGCAGCCGTCAATGATAAGAAAGTAAATGTAGTAACCCGTAGTTTGTAACATTCTGTCGCTCATTAAATCAGTAGCTCAAACGAAGTCAGTGTTATCTGGAAACTAAAGACTTCTCTTCTTCTCACTAAACCATTGAGAGCGAACGTAATAACTTTTCCTAAAATCATTTTCATGCCTTAAGGTGCGCATGCGTAGGCTACAGAGGTGGTCAGCTACTAGATAAATTTGATTTTAATTTCAATCCTCGAGACACCAAAATATCGATTTCTTTATCTATTTTATCGAATGACAATTAATAATGCTGCAAATTGAAGATCGTAAAACATATGATACTAGGTAACAGTTATGCGCATTAAACTCTTTCAGAAGGAATGGTTCGAATGAATCCTTTTGCCGCAGTTCTCGCTGTGTTTTTACTAAACGCCTTCGAACTTCGCTGTGTAACTGGTAAGCAACATTTTACTTTATTAAGAACTTGCTTCAATCTGGTGTTTTACTTGCTTGGTATTCCACGGTGGCAGATCCAGATATTCACATAAGAGGGGGCCGGTTATTCTGACCCAGAGATAGGAGGGGGGGACGATCTCTAGAATTTTTTTTTCGGCCCTCAGTTTGGTCTAAAAATTAGGGTGAGCCCCCCCTGTAGTCCAGCAGATTGGTGCAAAATTTTAGGTGAATTGTGGGATTTATGGTAAAAGCTGCAAATTTGGCACACAGTTAGAGATACATTAGTTGATTAATTTTAGCTATGAACCCACCCGGGATCCGCCCCCTACTGGATCCGCCACTGTTCCATCCCCGTTACAGTAGAGCATCCATATTAATAACAAAGGGTGAAGGGACTGGCAAAATATGTTTTTCCATAACAAGCCTTTGGTATATCGACCACTGGGTCCTTTCCCATACATTTTACTATTACAGGAACCAAAAATATCGTACGTTACACTAAGCACTTCGTTATATAGTGGATTTATATCCTAACGTTCCACTGTTTTGCCGACCTTATTCGAGCCTTATCCTTTGCAGGGGTGCGGATTGGCAGAAGGAAGGTTGAGATCATTCATAAAGGAACACCCCTTCAAGGTCAGTGTGTCTAACAAGTTATTTAAGGCTGCGATAAAACAATGACACGGCTGATTAACAACCTATAAGTGATCTCTCGAAACCCGCATTGCCCAAAACAAGAGATTTCCCTCATAATACCAAATATACGATTATCCACATGTGAGCAGGCTCGATGGGGTAGTGAGGGATAGAGCAAGGAAAACTACCTCTCACCTTGGTTTGCTCAACCACTCCCCTACAAGGCCTGCTTAAAGGTTATCCTGAGAGAAATGGCCAACTACGAAGCAGAAAAATCCTTATTCTTTCATAGACCTAAATCCGGCCACTTTTGATCCCTTTTAATACTTCTGTTTCTAACCTTTAACATTCTCTTCATCAATCTTGTCCATGATGCATGCAGATCTGGTTATCCTTGACAGTCGAATAACTCCACATGACCTTCGATACTTGAACGCATTTGTCAAACCAAAACTACTCGAGGACAGTAAAGCTGAGGGAAGTAAGTTTTTAATTTACATTCTGGCTTCTCCTTTAAGAGAGGCGGATTTAGGAACAGCTTTGCAGTTAACTCTTAAGTGGAAAGTAACACATGTCCTTAAATCTTTCTGTAAAAAAAAGGGTTGCCAAATCAAAGTTCGACAGAAATTATAAATTTCATTTTAAAAATGCGCAAAAAGAGACCAGTAGTAGATTGTGAAAGTACATGCCTTCTAAAACGTCCCAAAAAGAACGGCGCGAGCCACTTGATTTCCAACCGAAATTTCGGGATTTCCTATTTCAGTGGAAAGTTGCCCATATTTCCTTTTCTTCTTTCATTAGTGATGCTTCAGAAAAATGGAATAGAAGACTTTCGTCCTTTGGATGTCACCTTAGAAGACGAGGAATATCCATCCAATAATGAGCTGCAGTACCAAAATGGGATTGATCATGCATCGATATCCGACAAAAGCGATGAGAATGGAGGATTAGATTTACAGAGCATGCCTGAATATAAATCGGAAACTAAAGCAGATTTTAATGCGAATCAAGAAGCGATAGATTGGATAATGAAAGACCCCAACGACTTTAATGTCAAATCATATGAAGACAGTAGTTTGTTGGAGGATTCAGACAATTTTGCTACCAATAAGGATGATAAGAGTGAAACTGGGAATGACATCAATTCGCTTCTTAATCACAAGAATTATGGGAGCAAAAGACACCACGCCTCATCTCATAATGGCGTGCGATACTACAGCCATGATGCTGATGACAGGTTGTCTCCATCAGACGAAACAAGTATCAAAACACAAAGACATCGCCAAGCAGAAACAACCCAATGGAATGATAACGACAATGATCACGACAATGACTTCAATTCTGATGAGCTTCAAGACGATTACGTTAACGATGGCACCGATAATGGGAGATACAAGGACTTTAACAGAGATAGCGACGATAATAACTCACAAGAAACGTCAATGACAAATCTCAAGCAACGAGTTAGAAACCAAGATGCAAACCTGTTCAAGGAACTAGAAGACTTTCAAAATGTTGATGACGGTGGGAACTTCGACGAATCCGATAATATTTTAGGGAACGTTGATGAACAACACAATGAATTTGGAAACACTGTAGACAATAGTGAAAAAGAAGATGATCGTGAAGATGAATCTATCTCCCACGACGAAAACACAATTTCAAATACAAACGAGAGAACTGATGATGAAAGCGGAAATGAAAGTGAAAGTAAACATGAACAAAAGGATGAAGATGAAAGCGAAACTTATAGTAAAACAGGAGATGACAAAGAAAATGGAAGAGTTGAGACAAATGGAAATGAAATGGCAAATGAAAGTCAAACTGATGATGCCAGTGCCGCCATTAAAAATCGAAATGATAACGGCAGCGAAAATCAAAGTGAAAATAAAACAGATAAAAACAATGCCAGTGAAAATCAAAATCACGATAATGACAGTGAAAATAAAAGTCAAAATGAAAGCCTAAATGACGGTGGAAGTAAACCTCAGAGCACGAGTGAAAATAAAAACACTACGGTTTCCAAAATCAACAACAAGAAAGATGATGACGACTATGAAAATAGCACTATAAGAGGTAAAGCCGGTGAAAAAGATGATACAAAAGGGCAGAGAGAAACCACCGAAGCTAAAGACGTCGCTACCGATCAAAAAAATTTAGGCTTAAAAACTAAAAGTATCTCTAAAAGTGACAAAATGCAGGGAATTAAGGATAAAACTCCAGGGGAAATCAATAGTCACAAAGAAGTAGACCAAAGAAACAACGACACTTCATTGGACGAAAGCTTTGCCAGGCTAGAGGAAAGGATTACCAATGAAATCAAAGAATTTATGTCTCGTAATGAACCGGAACGCTCAGGCGGTAGCAACCAGGTAAAGGAAGATAAACTTGATACAAATAGTGAGAGTGCGAATAACATCTCCAAGGAAGGAAGTAAACTTGGTTTCCCTACCGCTGAAATTGTGGGACAGTTAAAAAGTGAAAAAGTAGGCCATGTCAATAGAGCACCTGAACAGAAACAGCAAACGAGTGTCAAAAGTGATAAAGAACACTACTATAATAAGAAACATGCTGCACGCCAGGAAAAAGTTAGAACTGCTTTTTCAAATGCAGGAAATGACAGGTATACAGATGAACCTGACCCAGGTGCCCAGGTTTCAAAGTCCAGTGCACATAGAACGTCGACTCCCAGGTATCATGATCATAAAGGATTGGTTATAACAACGGACGAACCACTGACATCAGCACAAAAACCTGCAATAGTCAACGACAAACAGCAGCTCTTTAACCATAAGGAAGAGCAAATGATGATAAATGATGAACAAAATCCTGAAACGCTGCATACTGTAGGCTTCAAGAGACCCGCGCTCGTTGGAAAAATAAGAGCACAACGTCATAAGGAGGAAATCCATGATAATCATGGAAATTCTGAAAGACCGACAACTACTGGTTTTCGACGAAATCAGCCAATGTACGGTCCTTCATCTACTTTCTCACTAGCAGATGCATTAAAAATGCAAAACATAGTGTCTTATTTGAGAGGAACGACGACGCACCCTTCACCTCCTACGGCATCCTCAAGTTTTGGACCAAATCGGTTCTCGCTGAAAAGTCTGTACTATTATCCAGTTCACCCAACACCTCAGGGAGAACCGGAAGATGATTCCGCAACAAAAAGTAAGCTGACTCAAATTTAGTGTCACTGCTTATAAAAATGCCTTGAATAATACTTCTTACTTATAGAAGAGTTCTTTTCTTGAGATTGTAGTACAAAACTCAATTGCGATGCCACTCAAGCGACAGTCACCTTGTTTTACACTTTAAATTACCTTTTCCTATGCTTACTGTAACTATGACGCTTGATTTGTGTGTGACTTAACATGGTGGATTTCTAAATACCAAGTAATTATTGTTGCCGTAATCAGTTACTCTCATTTTTAGTTCGAAACAATGCAGACCACCAATGTTACCGCTGAGCACTGCAGCCTGACCATGCTTACAATGTATATTTGAAAAACTGTCTACGTCAGAATGACAAACTTCACCTTCAACCACTATTGTTACCTCCCCAAAGGTGCTTTTTAGGAACAATGATTATATTACATTATTTATAACTAATTACAACACTTAACCTAATACTAATTACATTGTTAGCTAATTACTAATTACAACTTTTTTAAAACTTAACTAAGAAGTATTTACAAAATTATCTAAAATTGGCTAACTTGCTCACGGGTAATAAATTGGGATATAACATATTCAGGGGCGTGACCGGTCATGCATTTGAAGGCCATAATAGCAGTTGGTCCTTCACAGGCAACCAAGACAGGCTTTTTAAGAGAGGTGTTACATGATCATATTTTTTCGCACCGCTGACGATTCGGCAAGCAAAGTTTTGAACGGGCTGCAATTTTCTAACATTCTTTTTCTTTTTTTCTTTTCTTTTTTTTTAATTACATTTATTTGGTTACAACACTTCTAATGACAATACTTACATTTCTAAAGAGGGAAAATAAAAACAACGTACAAGAGATAAAGGAAAAATACAATGTTACAGCATTTACAACTAATTAACCCTAAAAAAGTTTTACAAATTTGACTACTATTTGCAAAATTGCAAACTAAAACACGATACAACAAAAACATAAGGAGTCTGTCCTACCAACTAAAAGGTGCTGCTTTGCATTTCCATTTGTTTCTGCATCACTTCTAAAATTCTTATTTGTGGTATTTGCCCAAACATTCGAACAGTAGTACATTTTTCTGAAGACTAAGACTAAGAACATGTTTAAGATAACACTCTTTCCTAATTGAGTTTTTGGCCTACGCGGTCGCACAGACAAATGTGACCATTTCAAAATATGTAATGAGATGCAATGGTAAAACAACAAATGAACATCGAAGTAAAACTAGCTAAAAGTTTTTCTGTGGATTCATCTTTGCTTCCAGAAATCTCAATCGTACTTAGTTAGGGGCTGTGTACATAGAGGGAGGAAGATCCTAGAAGGGGGATCATCCTTGCGCCATACGTTTTCTGTATTCAGTTTACATGCAATTGGTTGTACTTGTCCCTAGCGCTAGGATCTTCCTAGTACTAAAATCTCCCTGGCTTAGAGGTAGGAAGATCCTAGCACCATGTAAACTGCCTTCGCTAGGAACATCCTAGTACTAGGGACAATCCAGACAAAAATGGCAGCGGGTCGTTCAGAAGCTAATCACGGTAAAAGGCCGACCATTTCGTTTGCTGTAACAACGAGCTGATTTTTGTGATAATTGGGCTAAAAGGTAGTTATTGACGTCAGTAAAGAGAGCAGATGGGGCCAATTTCATTTTTGTTTTTGTCGCCCGCCCATCTAATTTCTTCTCGATCCTTCTTCACTTGAGCACCACACGAACTGAAATATTTTGCATGAAAACCCATCGAAACGATGTTCTGCCTTCTAGGATCTTCCTCCCTCCAGGTAAAAACACCCATAGATATCTTCGTTATTTCAAAGATCCGTGTGTACAGTAAACTTACACCAAAGAATATACATGTAGTCAATGTAATTCATCTACACACTGTAGATATTGACGTAGAGGGTTTAACAATCAGTAAATGTATAACCTGTACAGTAAAATAGGATTTCCATGTTTCCATGAAATACACTCAGTAACTGAGAGCTCTTTATTAGATCTTATGTTTAGTGAGTGGAATGATTGGTCAACTTGCTCCGTGACGTGTGGGAAGGGAACATCTCTTCGAGCACGAATCTGCCTCGTGACATCCTGCTCTCAAAAGGATTTGTTTCAAACAAAAAGCTGCCAGAGGAGTATTTGTGCAGGTACATCAGCCATTAAAACAAAATGGGACAACGGCACCCACACATCTCGGCCGGAGCATTGTCGCTATTACTTGAATGTAATATTATTAAAACTCGTTTAAAGCTCTCTTATAAACAACTTCTCAACATTTTGTTTATCATCGAAACGTTAGGGTCGAGCGACACACCCTCCCACCTTTGTTGGTCTCGCGCAAGTGTGAAATAATCATCTTTTTACATTAATTGTTGGAAGTGATACTTTTTGAATCGACAAGATCTACAAAAATTTCAACATCATCTCGACAAATCCTGTGACCGGCTGTTTGACTGTGGGTTATAGCTACAACTGCATGTCTAATGTTAAAAAATTCACATTTTAAAAATGGCCTTGTTGAGTTACCTACACTTAGTTCCACTTAGACATAAAAGACAGGACAATTTCTCTTTACCTAATATATTCATTTACTCATTTTTGTTTTCTAAGATGATTTGGAGAGAGAATCGTTGGAGGAACACAACGAGCTGAGGGCCAAGCACTTCTCACCTCCCCTTCTTTGGTCACATGACTTGTCTAGCAAAGCTCAAGCGATTGCTCAGAGACTGGCCACAAAGGATTTTCTTACACTGGATGATCTTCAGGAGCCACAAGGGGAAAGTCTATCTCAGATACAATACACAGACGAACACTTGGCCAAAAAGGCAATAGACAAATGGTACAGCGAAATAAAGTCGTATAGTTATTCGTATCCTAAAATAAGCCCCAAAACACGACATTTTGTGCAAATTGTATGGAAAGGAACCAAAGAAATGGGATTAGCTTTTGCAAAAAGCCCTCATGGAAATAACACGTTTGTGGTTGCTTTGTACAATCCGCCTCTTATCGAAGGCAATGGACATTTACAACAAAATGTTCTGCGACCTGGAATGAAGAATGACCTTTATTCCACAATCAAAAGGAAACGAAGAAGCGCTGTAAAATTTTCCTAAAAATGACGACGATGACAATGGTGATGGTGATGGTAATGGTGAAGTTGACTAACTGAGGAATACTTTGCCAAACAACAAAACGATCGGTATCTATGTGCAGTTTTGAGATTCTAAGAGCATCGTTAGATATATTGTGCATTGAGGAAATATGCTTCAGGACCAAAAGTACAGTCAGTACCAGTCAGTACAACCATAAATTGTCCGCTTGCAAGAATGTCCTTTTTGAAATTGAGTATAGTAAAAAAAATTATTAATGAAATATGTAGAATTATTAACCATTATTCTGCAGACTTTCTTAAATAAACCTTTATTTATTATAGGGATTTTTTCAATCAAAACCGAACACATTCTCAACTAATCACTTAATAAGTTTCTTTACAATACACTAAAATGAAATTCAGTTTTTTGGTAATAGGTTGAGAGAACGGCAGACAAGAAGCATATGAACGAGCGAGGTTCAAGGATATTCCTACCAAATGGTTCTATTTAATATAGATCATTCTTTTCAAAATGTTTAAGTAAGTCAGTGCATGTACCGTGTGTACTGTTAAAAATAAACCCGTTGCTTTTAGGGATTCACTCGTGCTTTCATTTTTTAATTAGATACTAAACTAAACAAAAGAAATGTATGAAAAGGGTATAGAATAATGTATGAAATAATCAAAAGAAGAACCTTTGTCCTACCGGCCGGTGATCATTCTCGTTCGTCGTGCTCTCACGGAACTGGTCTTTCACCATCACGATACAGCGTTAAGATGAGTAAAGTAAATGTTGATTGCGTTGCGTTTATCCGGCTTTTGTGACGAAATACTAAAATTGATACAAGTTTACCGACCTGCAATTCTTGTGGCTGTGATTTTCCTTCGAACAAAGGGAAAGGCTTCCAATAAATAAAGGTAGCCACCTTATTCAAGTGATTGTTGTGAACTGATGACTGAAGGACAATTTAGACCCCAATTTATTGATTTCCTAAGAAAATATTGACTGATTACCTGCTGTGGAGCCAGGGGAAGGCGGGGTAACACAAGAAATGTATTGTCGAAAATCAACTCCTGTGGGAGGTACCATAATAATGTAATGCAAAAAGATTTCGACGTTTTCCTTGGCACAGAAAAAAGAATGTCAAACTGGTCATCCAACTGAAAAAAATTTATTCGTGAAGTATCTTCTTTTAACAAAAACTTGACTACTACTTTTAATCAGGAGAAGACACAGGAATAAAAAATCCAATAAAACATCTGAACACTCGCTCAGGTAAGATGTTCATTGTGTATTTCTTTCGGTTGTTTAAAACGGTAACTCGTGGAATCGTTGATCTGTGAAGTGCGACCTGCCGTTTTCCATCCTCCGAATAGCAAACCAAGCTGCGAGGTCACCAAATCGTTTTCCTACTGGCTAACCAACAAGCACATTTGCCATTCGACTTCACAAACTTTTTCGCTTTTTTTTTCTATTGTGAGGGCTAAAGACAACAAGATGATGTAATATATGTTGGCCTTGCAATTGAATTTTCTTGTCCACCTCAGAATGGAGCTTTCACGGGTTTGAAGGAAAGGTATCTAGCTATATTTTGGTACTCATTTAGGTACTTTGGTCTTAACTGACAAAGAAGTGGAGAATAAGCAACAGCGAAGCTTCACCAATGGAAGGCACGATTGGTGTCCGTAGCTGTCACCAGTAAGATTTAACTGAAGAACGGCAGTTAATTGCTTCAATTTCTACACAAACAAGACTTAAAAGCTACGACAAAATATCGATAAAAGTAAATTTAAGTATCTGCAGTTGGTAGTCAGGTAAAGATCAGTCAGTCGACACAATGAAAATTTGTTTTTTTCCTCAGGCTCCTCGGTTCGGAGGATAACACAATGAGTTTAAATCACCTTGCGTTAATAAGCTCTGGTTTTTTGCTGTTTTTGTCACTCCCGTTACAAGCAAATGGTAAGTAAACAAAAACATATGAAATCTTGAATGTGGAAAAATCACATTAACAAAAAGGCAAGTAGTGCACCACAAAAATTATAAACATGACCATCTCGTAGTTTTAGGGCCGGTTTATATGAGGTGAGCCATCCTAGTTAGCCGGGCTGGCCCGCTTTGCCAGGCTGGCGAATGTACTGGACAAGAAGCTGTAATTTTTTCATTTATTAGTAATTTCTTTGCTAGAATAAGGACACGTAACTTGCAATATTGACATAATGAACTAGACATCGGTGACGCAGCCCCCATAAACGAATTTTTGTTTTTCTTCCTCACAAATCTTAAGCAATTTTGACACTTTCATAAAATGACAAACTTAAGAAATTCGGAAATTTTAGAAAAACCTGAAAATTCTTTTAGAGAATGTTTCCATTTTAAAGTAACCAACTAATACTACACCAGGAAATTTACAGAAAGTAATCGACCAAACATTTCATACGCATGGCTTGTAGCAACTTGCCAGAAGTTAAGTAGTAGCCCAGTCAAAGTAGCTATTTAACACCAACAGCCAACAGTTCGTCTTACTTTCTTCCTGGAGACACTGAGTATCCGTTCTCTGAGTCGTTACGTTTTTGCAATTTGTAATTCTTTACGTTAGAAACATTGTTGTACACCTAACAGATTTGAGGGCTAATTAGCTCGTTTTGCAATAAACTGAGCTTGGTGAAACATAGTCTGCAAGATTTTGTTTGCACCGCCATTAACATTGTTATACAATTGTCTGTCCTTTTAAAATCTTCAAAACAACATTTTGTACCACTCAAACTTCCTGTTTATTCCCTGATTTATTACAACTAGCTCTTGGCACAAATATCACCCAACCAAACCATTCACCCGGCGACATAAATACAGGAAAAAAGAGCTCTGGCGTTCCGGTAAATACCGGAGGGGTCTTCAAACAAAAGACGCAATCACCCAACCATCCAGAAATCCAGGGTAACAGGAGAATTGAGGTTCAAAGACCAGTTGAAGAAGGTACAGAGTAACGTTTAGACCAAAAACTTTAAATTATGCATAGTTTTAATTGTTACTGATTTGTTTACCCACGAAGCACTTTTAAACTCTTAAAAGATTAATCCGTTTATGTTACCCTTCAGCAGCATGATAGAAAGAACAATATTGCTCTAATGAGGCCTTAATATGTTGTTTTTTAAAAACATAAAAATGAAATCCAAGCTTCCGCAGATCAACAGAATCATTAGGGCATCATCCAGCACTACTACGTGAAAGAGTAGCGCACTCTTGGTAACGCTTATCAAGTGTTATTTCACCAGTGGGTCTAGTTTCACCGATTTATTACGGCAGCCGCAGCAGCGGCGGGAATTATAGTGAACAGTAAACCAGATGTTGAGCACTTAAATGAATCCCTGATTCTGATCATGGGCCCAAAAACTCCATGCAATATTCAATCAGCCACAAAAGGTTCCCACTGACTTACCTTGCAGATGGTACAGAAGAATCACGCGAATTTGAAGTGAGTGATGAATCTCCCGTCACTGATGTGCTAAGTGAAGTAACAGGCAGAGACAGTAACAAGGAAGAAATGTTCGACACTATGCGACGCTATAGGGATAAAGATGACAGGGAGGACAGACGACCAGGTAACTAAAGCATCCAACAGTAATTCCTGGCAAATTGTTGGTTTGCACTTGACGTCACGGCGGCCATTTTGGTACTCAAGAACAAAAACGGTTCTTCCCTCTGAGAATTAAACTCCATTTTCACGTGAATTCTTTGAGAAAAATTCCATTCTATTGAGCACCAATATATCCGCCTTGTCACGTAGATGCAAACCAAGAATAGATAATTTTGCCTCACGTGGTCGGCAGCTTGGTAAATTTAGTAAAACAAAAAAGTTTTTACATGAGAAAAAAGTTCAGTTCGTACACGATTTTCCTGTACACCAACATGGCCGCAGTTTTATTATTTTGTACACCAATATGACCGCCTTAACGTGATGCCACTCCAGATAGAACCTTTTTCTTCCTGGATATTCTAACCAACCCCATAATTTCACAAAGTTATTATTTGTGACGTCATCACTCCTTTTCTATATTGCCCATGCACCTGTTTCATCCCACAGAAAGAGATACCAATGTTTTCCTCTACACCAGTGTAGTTACTAATAATTAATTCATATTTCTTGATGTCGTTCTCGTTTCAATACCCAACCAGCTGCTACGACCTTTATAGGAAAAGAGATAAACAAGCAAAAGAATAAAGGATTACTGGCAGCCGCTGTACAGAGTGAGGACGACAAACAAACGGAATACCCTTCTGATGACTCCGTTGCAGAAGGTGAGCTGCCTTCAACAGTAACTAAGCAAACGCACTAACACTCTCGGCATAGTTACGCCCAGTATAACGAAAATATCACTTTCAAAAATATCTTTCCAAACCTACACTTGATAGTTAAAAAATTGAGGCATTGCCATGACAACCTTCAAAAAGTCTAGATGATGATAATTGGGCTGACAAAAATGAGCTGACAACAAATATCAGCATAACCACCCGCGATGGGCCACTAGCTATCGTGTAGACAGATTACGGGTACGGGAACGAGGGAAACAGACCGAACGATGAAAGTCTGTTAGTCTACAGATAAATCTAATAGAGCGATAAAAAAAATCAAAACTCACTTGGCCCCTTATAGCTGTCTTTAAAGGTTATGTCTATGCCGTACCGGATAGCTCATAGAGCCGACATGAAAAGAGTTCCGGGACAGTATGAACGGTAACAAGCCATTCACACAAAATAAGGCGCGTCTTTCATTATAGGTGCGTCCTAAATAACACACAAACTACCCCGCATAAAGAGAAACAAATATAGAGCCTGATCTCAGGTTACGTACAGTACTGCAATATGTAACAGAACTTCAGCGTTTCCGTGTAAACGGGTTGCCCGGTTCAAACAATTGTGCAACTTGTTTTACAACATTATTGCTGCAAAACGAGTTGGAAAGCGAAGTTGCACGGTTTACCACCCAGGAAAACAAAGCTTGCAATATTATTTTTTGCAACACAGTTTAGAACATTCAGCTAGTTTTGCAGCAATGTTGCAATCCAGGTTGCATGTTTTTTGTTGCCCATTTGACTGTAGCTTGAGACATTTGTTTTCCCTGCATGTGCATGTTATCAACCAAAGATGGCTCACGAAAATCTCTTGAGATTTACATAGCTGAGGAACCAGCGGATCAACAGAAGAGACATAAAGATAACAGAAATACGCAAGCTAGTTACAAAACTAACAATGCAACGGCTAAAAAGAACGATAGTAACGCCAATGGGACTGGAATTTACCGCAGTAACACTCCTCAAAGGAGTAAGTATTGGACAGCAAACAACGGGGTGGGTGTAAGGAAAGGTGGCTTGAAAAACTAATGCTTTGCCCATAACCCTCTTTTGGTATAACGAGGAGCTATTAAATCTATCTACGGTTGCCAATAACCTTATTCGTCACTTGGACATCACCAATGATACTCCTTGTTTGCACATTATCTGTTACCACATCCAAAGGCATCAAAGACCATAAGTTTCTTGAACCTGAGTCAAATTTATTCAAAGAGCTGGGCCCGTTCATTTCAAACGTTATTTGTCATATTTAGTTTCGGATCTCGACAAATGAAACTCGTAATGATGATCTTCCGAATTTAACTGATACCTAGAATAATCATCAATAGATAGGGCTCTTGTTGTATGATAACAAAAGGAGAGACTTGCAATGCATGTCGCCTGACACGCTGCAGGTCTTTCATATATAATTATCAAACGTTCTTTGCTGGTCCTTTTTTTTTCCAAAACAGATGCAATATTTCAAGAGGCACTCACGGCTCACAACAAATTCAGATCACTTCATCACGTCCTCCCTTTACAGTGGAATGCCACGCTAGCAGAACAAGCGCAGAATATAGCAGAGTCTGTAGCCAGTGACCCGTCCACTTTCCAAGGCGAGCCAGCGGGTGAAAACATCGCACAGATATGGCATGATCTGCAGAGGGCACCTCTCAAGGCCACTACTATATGGTACGGTGAGAAGAAGGCGTACAGCTTCTCCTATCCAGTTCTCAATGACAAAGTAAAGCACTTCACACAGATGATATGGAAAGACACCAACCAGCTAGGCATGGGGGCAGCGCCAAGCCCCAGCGGTAAGTACGTCATTGTGGTGGCACTGTACCGTCCCCTGGGAAATGACAGTCACCGCTTGAGAGACAATGTTCAAAAGGCCGGGCAACAGCAAGATGTGTACGCAACAATAAAGCAAAAGATTTTTAAACCAAACGGTGATAAAAAAGACAATGTCGGTAAATCATAACCCAAAGATGTGCAAGCCACAAGACAGGAAAACAACCACAACAACTTTGATCGCCGGACCTTACTCTAAGTGCAAACATATTACAAAAATGCCAGTTATAACACACGTCCATTATCATCAAAGCATTTGTATTAAGAAAAACAAAAAACACAGAAAATGATGCAGTCTAAGACCCTGTTTACATGGAATGGGGGACCCCGGTCTAGTGGGGTAGGTTTCTTTTGTTTTGTGTCCCCCAGAGCGTGAAAACAAAAGAAACCAACCCCACTAGACCGGGGTCACCCACTCCACGTAAACAGGCCCTAACTCTGATCCCCATTCCATCACTGACACTTCCTCGGATAAGTTTTCGAGCTTTCCGTTATACCATGTCACATTCCAGGTAACGTGTAAATACCCTTGCTGTTTTCATGCATTCAACCATTCTCCTAACTATTCTAAACTGCGATGACGCGATCTTATTTCTGCGCGCTTCAATGACTTTCTCGCAAAATCAGAAGACCTGTTCGAAGGTCACAATTATTCACGCTTGTGCCACCAATTAATCGAAAAAAGGTGTTTTTCGGTTTAATGGCTTTTTAACCTCGGTTTGCTCAATTTCAATTATTTGCGATTAACTGCGAATCAAAACTGTCTAAGATAGCTCAGTCCGAACTTATATGGGACAATAGAAATAAAGAATCAGTAGTAAAGGATTAAGGATACCAGTTATTTAAAATTAGATGCCTCTCAGTGCGTTGTGTGTTTAGGTTGTACGGAACCTGCACTGACAAGCACTCCAACACAAATCCTCTTTTAATTTGCCGATAACGACTGTTTGTGTACATCTACCAGAATTTCTTCCGTTCGTTTTGTTGTGCAAATTAATAGGCCATTTCCGAGTTGCCCAAGCCTTTGTTTCAAAGCGAGGTAAATTGTGAAACCATTGATGGAAAATGATTTTTTATTCTCAGGCAAATAGAACTCATTTTCCCACGAAAGGTTTTGCACTTAGCCACGTTTTGAAAGTGCCAATTTGTTGGAAGTCGGAAAAGGCCTATTAGGACTGTTGTTGCCGAAAACTTCAAGGGGAATCAGATAAATGTTCCTGAAAGGCCAGCAAAAACAAAGTGAACGTTGGAAGCTATAAAAAAATGGCATCATAGTGAAAATGGCCCACCTTTCTAATATTAAGTTAAAGACTGTTTCCACCATAGGCGGCGTAGCAGGGGGCAGGCGGGTCCGTAGCCCGCGGAGCCCCCCCCCCCCCCCCCCTTTCCCCTACGTTCTTAACGCTGAAAACACTTTTACGGAATGTATTTGGCATTACCTGTGAAATCGGCGACTTCAGCGCGCTTCTGCCCTCAGACGACTCACGAACTACATAAGAAGCACCATGAAGCAGGAAGGCCTGAACAACTGACTACCGATGCATTGTCACAAATTGACGGAAACACTAGACACTGAGAAGATTGCAAAGAGTTTTGCTGGTGCCAAGAAGGAACAACGCAAAGGGCATTTTGGAAACTTTGTGTAGGGGCATGCGCATGGCTCAGTGGAAGATGAGCCTCCCGTACGTTTCAAAAAGCTCCGCCGCCTCTGGTTTCCATTAAGTGTCGTATCTATCTAATAAATCAACTCCTTGACAATAAGCCTGATAAGTCCAGTCTGGGAGCACATTGATTGTACTGAAGTTTTTGTGCAATCACGCGGTCGTTACTTTATAAATTTCTATCAGATAAAGTCATCCAGTATTGATGTCCTAAGTTGTTTGCCACGCGCTTTGATGACTTTTAAGTCCCGGTATTTTTCTTGCTCGCAACTACCTTTTTCTGCCGCGATTAAAGACGGTTCATTTGAGCCCATACTGTCGTCCCTTTCACAATGTGATTGTATCTTAATAGTTGTAACAGTTTCGGGAATAACTAAACCACCAATCGAATCACTTGAGCGAGCATCTGGTAAGCTTTTTTCTGTAAACGTCTCTTTAATCAAAAAATCACCATCTACAGAGGAAGCGATATTTGTTCTGCAAACAAGAAACGAAAATGGAATCATTACGAGCAGGTATGGTCACGCGCAGTCACGTTCGATTACGTCACGTGACGTGGGACGAAGAGTCCAAGATCGTATCTGGACCCATGACCTTCCAAAAACCCAGTTAAGGCGTTCTAACCGCTGAGCTGTGACTAGGTTTTTATTAACGAAATGTTCCTAAGGTTTAATTCGAAATGATTATCGCCTACATCTCTCTCTATAAAAAGCATTCTCATTTTTATGGGTTCTCCCCTACTACTCTGGGGGAAGAGTAGCGAAGAGAATCCTGGGAACGAGGTTGCATCAGAGCTGGTATTTGTATAAATGGAGGTCTTAACGGGTCTCGCATTATTTTCATGACCAATCACTAAAATACATATAAAATAAAAGCCAATAAAGACCTCTTTGCTCTTCTTATCTACCGTTTTTTCTCTTTCGATTGGTATTTTGAGTAGGAAAATTTTAAACTTAAAATCCAGATGAGAGTGAAAACTAATGAAGGCTTTCGACCCCAACTGAAGTCTTGTTCAACTAAAGTCATAACGGAGCTTAAGCAGCTACGACGTCGACGACGACGACGACAACGACAACTTAAAAAACAATAGGTTTAATAATCAAAACAACAGCTCTGCACATGCATCACGCTTTTTAGTACACTTCTTGAACGCCCACTGCACGACTGCGACGTGAAACCTCCTAACTGGACGTTTAATTGAGGACGTGGACATACGACGACGAATTTTCCTTCCCAGTCTTTTTGAACTTGAATAAAATCTTTAAGAATTCAACTCCAGGAAAAGTCGCCTGGATTTGACAAATTGAGCGGGTCCAAATAGACGCAATTAAGTTTGAAAGAACGAAAATTCATTTTTTTAGCAACGTTCTCACTGCCGTCGTCGTCGTCGTTGCTTATGGTCCCTATTGTCGAGAGACCCTGGGGCCTATCACCCCCCTTTGGTTATTTCTAATGGTCCGTCCCTTAGGAACATAGCCTTGCTTTATAAAAATAATAAGAACAAACAGAAGAAAAGACGGCGTCTCTTTCCTTTTACCTTTCAGTGTTTCCTTGAGACTGTGGTGCTGAAAGATTGCTTAGTTTCGCACGGGACTCCCCGTCGGCGGTTGAATGTTTTCTGCGGTCCTTGGCATTGAACGGCTTATTTCCATGCTGTTTATTGTAAGAGACATGGTACTGACGCCAAAAGTAAATATTACGAAAAAAGAATGGTTAGTATTAACACAAAACCAGGCGAAACCGACATCATGTCACGTTCTTACCTCTTGCAGTATTTCTTCAGCAGTTTGAAGCAGCTCCTCGGGACTCAAGCAGTAAAACGTATTCTCGCTTTTTTTCGTTTTCATCCTACAATAAACGAAATTGCTGAGATCAAGGAAGGTCTGTCCTCAAGTTAGCCTTTGTAATTGGCGACATCAGTGCAGCACGATGATGATTAGGGAAGAGTGAAGAACCAATTTCCCTCCCGAGGCTTGACCGCAATTTTTCATCCCTGCATCCCAACAAAAAATGCTGCTAGGCAGTTTACTTAAATCTGAGGTCCTTTTTCCATAAAATACAACGCAATCTTACAACCCCGCTATCCCGGCGGCACTTTCTCAAGATATTGAATGGTCGCTAAAAACGTAAAAAAAAAATGGCGGGCAAACGACGTGTTTTGGCGGTTAATGGTCTTCTACTCTCACGTACTGTCCTTGATGCAATTTTTCAGTGCTGTGGCTTTCCTTCTGTTGTCACATTGAATGATTCAAAGCCCCCACCAAAGGCAGTTGGCGCGAACTTAATACAACACAAATACGACCCCATCTAGGCGGGATAACCCACCTAGCAACGTTTATATGACAAAATCTGACCCCGGCTAAGAGAGGTACCCGGTCTGGGAGACCGGGCAACCCGACTCGGCGGGTTACCCCACTTATCGTGTAATCGTGGTCAAATTAAAATGTGAGATTTATATATAGTAGACAGACGGGTTACCTCACCTAGCTGGGGTCCCAAACCTCCATGTCCTGTTCACAGACCCTCTATTTTCTCTTCAAAGTCCGTCGAGCGCGCATGATAAAAAAAACCACGGGGAAGTTATTGACCGCCAGTGTAAGGGGGTCGCTCGCGCGCTCGCCGATGTTTTCCAGAAGAACGAAAAGAAAAATAAAGCAACGTCTGTGTACATGCTAGCCCCTGGGATAATACGATACCTTTTGTGAGACAACTTGGCATTTGAACCTTCATCTGCGGCTCGCTTTCCTTCATCGTCACTACTAGTCTAGGTAAAACGAATAATACCCGCATTTCAGTCGTAGAATAAATTACGTTACCAGAATTTTCACTGCTGCGGCTTCCGAAATTTAAACCATTTAAAAATATATTTCGGTTAATCAAAAGATGCAAACAGGGCCGGTACGGCTTCGCATTCAGGGCGAGCAAGTCTGGAGACTCGTCACAAAGTAAGTACGAAAAAATACGTACCTTGGTGAACGAAGATATCCAGTTTGGAAGTGATTTATTCTTTTCGCGTCGTGTGGGTTCATCTCCTTGACTGCGTTCAGCAGACTCGTCGCACGCAGTTTTCTTGAAGGTGTAAAACACAAAAAGAAAAAAAGAAAAGGGCATTGTTACAAATGACCACGGGTAAAAGTAAAACTGAAAAACATAAATAGCAATAGTTTTTTCCTGCCTTAAAGCGAGGGTAAATGAAACTGGAAAAACTCGAAATATGAGTGGGTTACTAAAACCGTGAGAACTAGAACTACCGACTTCTCAAAGGGCATTTACATTACTAAACACAGTCCTCGAATAATCACAAGCACCATGAAAGTGCTCGCTGGCAAGGCTGGAAACGAGGTTGGTTTAGCGGACGAATTATCACTTACTCTTTCTTCAATAATTTGTTTGAATAAGGCATTACACACTGATCTATTTTCAAAATGTCAGTCTAGTGAAGCACTTTTGTGGCACACATGTTTCTCCCATGGACGTAGGAACCCCTGAGCGTAAGAATCCCTGGATTTATGAACGTCTGAACGTAAGAAACCTAGTATGTAAGAACACCTATGTGTCCCGATTAGTTTACAACTGTATCTTTTAGAAGGCAGTAACTGACAAAACGTATCCCGCATACTAAGGGTCTTAGAAGTGCTTAAGTGCTGATTGGCGGGAAACTTTTTTTCTCTCGCCGCTTCTCAACGCACCTTCGCGGTTTCGCCACTAAATTCCGTCGCCCTCAAAGAGAAAAAAACCCTCTGGCAGCAAGGGTAGACAAAACGTACAATAATTTATGATTCAAACAATTTTAAAACATTATAACATGGGACCTGCGAGATTGGCACTATCTTTACCTTTTGTTTGACCACTGATCCTGTCACGGGTTCCAGCTTGCTTGTACTAGGCAGACTACATGAACGCGGGTTGATAATTTTGTTCACCTAAGAAGAAAAGACCGTTGTGGGCTCTACCAGAACAACAGCGTATTCATTTTGTTAATAATTCATTAAGGATTAGAATAGGAGAGAACGTGAGCTTCTAGAACGTCTCGTCTTCCATGTCCGACTCTCCTGTTGTGTGGTATTTTATCTGCCTGTTTACATTGTTTCCATGAGAACCATTGGGGGAAATTAGCTCATTTGCGACTTCGAATCGAGACTAAAGTTGAGGTATTTTCTACTCGAGCTCTATCACTAGCCCAAATACCATGTAGCAGGACTGATAACTGGAACTCTTTCATTTCATAGCTTTGAATTTCTTTGAAAAAATAACTGTTTGTTGGAGAGGCCATATCAAACAATGGACACATTTTCCAAAACCTCGAAGGTCGATCTTAGAGAAAACGCGGAATTTTTTAATCCACTACTTCGCCCCTTAAAATTCGATGAAAACACTGCTTCAAACGTCTTTGGAAGGTAAATAAATAAAGGTATTGGCAGGAAAGAGCTTACATTTTTCTCTTCCTTGCACCACAGTAATAGTCCAACTGAGTGTTTACATTTTCCCAGTTTACTGGCGGGATCTGCGCATGAGCAGACAGCTCGCACAACACCTGTCCGTAAAAGTAACACATATTTATAACAGTGATAATGTCCTCTCTTTGGGCGCAATTGAGCAAAGAGGTAAATTGCTATCCGCCTTGCAACGCACCCTTGTCTATCATTTCCATTATGACAATATTAGGTTTCAGTTAATTTTGTCATAGCTTCATTTCAGTTACGCGTTCGGTTTCTGGTAGTAGTTGAGATATTTTATTTGCTATTTTTACTTCAACGGGGCTAACCAGATGATGTTCAGGGTGTAAACTTCCCGAAAGCGAAGCAGAGAAATCGACAATTTCAAGAAAATGGTGAAAATTCGAAAAGCTACGTAAGAGTTCACCACGCTTCCCACCGACCAGAAGGGAAGACATGATCGGAGAGGCCTGACGTCTCACCCTGGTTCTAGGAGAGTTGTCGATGACACTATATAGACTGAGAACAGAGCCGAAATTTCGCGACGCCAACACTGGTTTCCTCGCGAAATAAAGTCTGAGAAATGAGCGCAGAAAGTCCATACTGATGACGCGTCACTACCAAGAGGTCGG
Source organism: Porites lutea (assembly GCF_958299795.1). NCBI lineage: Eukaryota > Metazoa > Cnidaria > Anthozoa > Scleractinia > Poritidae > Porites > Porites lutea. Next base: position 35,107,338 of record NC_133204.1, read on the forward strand.
TAGTACTTCTGATTGGATAAAACAAATTTGAAACCAATCAGAAGCAACACCCAGCTCTGGCTAGTGATACGTCATCAGTATGGAATTCCCGCGCTCGTTTCTCAGACGTCATTTAGCAGGGAAACCAATGGTGGCGTCTCGAAATGTCCGCTGTTTTCTCAGACTTTGCTTGCCTAAATTCAAGGCTGAAGGATAACAGTGTCTTCAAATTCACTTCAAGAATAGCAATGGTGACTACCTTGCATCTAAACATTGGTATCGTTTTCGTACGACTGTGAAAAAATCGAAAGGGTTGTAACTTCCTTCAATTTGGACAAACTTAAGAGCAAGTGACACAGACATACACCAACCCACGGCCTGGCCAGTACCTCACGCATGCGCACAGCCAGATCACCGGGCAATGGCAGCCATGGACATAACTTTGGTGACGACATTACCACGGACTCTTCTCTATGCCCGTTATTTGCATTAGATAACTTACCTTCTTGATTGAGAAGCGCAGAAACATCATACAGTTGACCTTGAGATCCTAAACCTGTGGTAAAGTAAAGGCAAAACCACAGTTAGGATATTAAATTCTTTAATGCAAACCAAACCTATCACACCATAGCACTCCCAGGCAAGCCTCTGCTCTACCCCAGCTATGGGCATCCACTCAGAGACAGGACTTCAGATAAAACAGCGCACGCCTTCTTACATTTAGCAGCAAACAGGACCCCTTCTTGTTCCATGGAGGTTGAAACATTCCGAATGAGCTTTACACAGCCTTCCCCTCGTCTAAAATGCCCTGGACTGAAAGCAAGGCCTTCTATATTGGTTGGTGATAAATTTTTGGCCAGTAGACTTGGCGTGACAGGGCTGGCAGTTACTGAAAAACAAAACTAAGATATTAATAGTGCATCATCATTTAAATCATATTAAAGAATCAACCACTCTCTGCAACACGGAAGCCGTTGGGACAGGCAATAACGACCTTTAGACTCTAAGACGAGAGAGACTATAAGAAAAAGATTTTCTGAATTTTAAGTAGTGCACGGGCGTGAACTAGCGTCATTTTGGCGGGAAAATGTGAGAGCCATCATCATTCTACTACGGGCTTTTGCGAGAATGTCGTAGTGGTGGAAACAAGTTATGAACTGTTAGAGATTTTATCATTTTGTTATTGGGAGAGGGCTTGGCCTCCGTTAATAAAAAAAAAATTCCGTAATAACTTTTCCGGGATGTATATGTTTTGGGAATGCGCGGAAAGACTTTCAAGTTAAATCTCGTCCTCGAATCTAAAGGTCTGTAAGATAACAATGCGCCTTAGAGAGACGCTGGTCCAAATTTGAGTCACACAAAAGGACCGAAAAGGGGCAGGAACCAGCACTAGGTGTCCATTTTTAGAAAGGGGTTTGTCTTTCAGAGACATAAGAATAACTGGAGACAATACTAACTCTAGATGTCCTCGTTAGGTATACTCTGTCTTAATACGTAATTGGTGTTTTAACAATTTTCTACTTTTAAATCCTGACAAAACAAAACTCGTAGTCTTTGGAAGCCGACAACTACTTGCCAAACTCCCCGACTTCAAAATATCTCTTCTAGGAAAAGATCTCGCTCTTACGTCTTCGGCCAAAGATCTTGGGGTTGTTCTAGATCCGCAACTAACGTTTGATGACCATGTTTTAAAAACTACGTCATCTTGTATGTCAAGCCTCGCACAAATCAGTCGGGTTAAACATGTTCTTGACCGTAACCAACTGGTGACAGTAATAAATGCCCTAGTCTTTAGCAAATTACTGTACTGTTCCACAGTGTGGTCGAACACCTCGAACAAAAATATCTGTAGACTACAGTCAGTGCAGAACTTTGCCGCGCGCATTATTACAGGTACCAGGAAATTTGATCATATAACCCCCGCACTAAGAGATCTACGTTGGTTTCCAATTAAACAAAAGCTGTTTTTCCGCGACGCTCTCATGGCATTTAAATGCATGACTGGTCAAGCTCCACATTACCTCAGCGATCAATTTACAACAAGAATTGCGGTCACCGGGCGCGTGACTCGAAGTTGCCAATTATTAAACATCCCCTTGTATAAGTCGAGTACCGGACAGAGAACATTCCACTACCGTATGGTGCACATTTGGAACAATCTAGACAGTACTCTTAAAACTGCAAAATCGATTTCTACTTTTAAATTTTATCTGAAAAATAAATTGATTACTGACTTTTTAAATAGCACGTTATGATAGTATTTTAGTATCTTACTAGTATCTTATTTTATTATAATTTTAACTTAAAAATATGCATATTGTATAGTACGTAGTGAGAATATTTATTATTCGATTAATTCTTAAATAGGTATGTTTATATTGCTTTGTTCACCGCACTCTTTCCTTTTTAATTGAATTGTTAACTACTTCTCTTAATTAGTAGTCGCATTGTCACTGAAAAGCCCCACCAGGGGAGTGTCAATAAACTATTGTATTGTATTGTATTGTATTGTAAGACAGTTAAGAGAAATTACTAAAGAAATGGAAGACAAACTCTAGGTGTCCATTTGCAGTCAAGTCCAATGCTGCCGAACTGCTACGGACCGTTAAGAGCAGTTGGCGGATCGTATGCTCTGTACAAACCGTCAGCATTGCTACAGTTCGTATTCTGAGCACACACGGAGCGTGCATCTCATTATTACATCAGGGCACAGTGTGTTACGGCTCGTACGATCCATACGGATCGTAACGGTCCGTATGCTTCATTGATACGGATCGTAATAATTCTTCGTTATACAAGTTATATAAGCCATAAAGCGAAACAAGCACGCTCCAACAGTAATATGCCTCGTTAACATGGATTATACGGACCGTTACAGTGCGGGTGTATCTGACTTCACCATCCATTTGGGGAGGTGTTCGAATTACAGAAACCCACAGAAAATGAATGGAGAACGATAGGAGCCAACTCTAGCGGTGCATTTTAGGAAGTTGTCCGCCTAATGGGGAGTCACAGAAAATGACTGAAAAAATAGCAGTGACCAACTCTTGTCTACTGTTTTGGGGAGGTGTCCGTGTTATAGAACGTCAAAGAAAATGACTGAAATATGGCAGAGATCAACTCTGTATGTCCATTCTAGGCATGTGACGTTCTATTAGGCGTCTATTTCAGAGGGAGTTAGTTATATTGTTGGGCTAAATAACCCAAACTCGTACCCAGGGTTCTTTCCTAACCGTCCCTACGGGTTGGAGAGAGAACCTGGGAAAGAGGTTGTAAGTAACCTTTCACATTTTACTAACTACTGAAAGGCATTAACAGCTACCAACACAAAGTCCCCTGGCTTACTTGTGTGCTTATCAGCTTGTTCACGCAGCGGTGTTTTATCGTGTGAAACATTAGATGTTCCAGGAGGTGTGTTACTCTCAGTTTTGGGCGGTGTTTTCTTGGCGAAAACATTTTGTTTACTTAAACAGTCTCTAAGTTTGAAGATATCTCTTGATGCAGGCTTTGTTGGTACTGCAGTGTTCTGGTAACAGGAGTTAAAACTGTGAAAAGAATAATAGACACAGTAAGGAGTCAAAAGCAAAACGCTGGACTGGAAAATCTTTATAAAGGTCGATGACAACTCAGTATTCTATTAAAAAGACATTTTAAGAGACTACAGTAAAAGAATCTCCACTAAGAAATGCTCCAGATGGTATTAAGGTGGTTGTTGAATAGGACAGATCTGGTCGATTACAACCGAGTAAAAATACAGCCTGGCAAAAATCTCCCAATCAGTGTTGTAAATTACTTTCTCAAACTCATTAATACTGTAATTCATACAGAAAATACAAGGGAAATAAATGTTTTATGAGTGTTTGGAAATCAGAGAAAAAACTGCTCACTTAAATTCCATTCTTAATTTCTCCTTCTTAAATCATTTTGTCTGAGAAGTAATATCAAGCACAACCTCGAAGTTCGTCAGAAATACTCCGCTGTGCGTAGTATTTTCAACTCTCTTCCCAGTGTTTCATCTGGTGATGAAACACCGCGTTTCATACTTGATACGTATATTACGTATCCCTGAAAAGACCTGAGGGGAGTGGATAATAAGATATTTACAATTTACAAATTCCAACTACAATTAGACAGGGTCACTAAAACGTTTCAAAAATTTTCACAAGAAATTTGTTAAGAGACTGGTGATCGTTTACGAGAAAGCCTAGTTGTAATGCTGGAATAATATTGATATTAATATTCCATAACTATGAGAATGTTTCCTTGGGAGGGAGAACAAAAAATCTTGGCGCGAGACTGGATAAGAAAAGCAAAGAACAATGAGAAAGTGAATGAACAATTATAGTCGTTTAATAGAGAGAAAAACAAGAGAAGCTTCAACTTGCTAATGAGTAATAAAAAATGCAATCATTTGTTTTTCATTCGTAATCTTCCCAAGCCGACAAAGTGGTAGATCGGAAAGGAAAAGTAATTATTAACAAAGCAAACCTGTCAAAAGTTGAAAAGTCCTTAAAGCAAACTCCATGAACACGTTCATTGTTTGTTGTTAAGAAGCACTGTGTAGTTACATTGGAAGGACTGGTGCAGGACGATTTAGCCCGAACAAACAGAGGCACAAAGGCGGACGGTCTAATCTGGGAGCTGAACCACGCTAGTTTTGCTTTCTTGACGCAGTCTGGGACTTGTGCTGTTAATCCAACATGTACAGCATTGATCTACAGTCAAAGAACGTGTGAAAAGGATAACTACATTAGTTACTTCAGACAGAGTCGCGGAGATACTGATCTAGCTCAGAATCGCACAAGCAAAGCACCATTATTGCCCTTACCATTTCTGGATTTTGCAGGAGTTTATCTGCCTAAAAAATAACAAAAAAAACCATCGTACAACAGATTATAATTCTAATCACGTGAAAAAAGTGTAAGTTTCGACATGATTGTATTCTTGACTAGTAAGTTCATTAAAACTGAAAAATATTAACATCTTGGAGATCCTCCAAAACCGGCAAGGCAAATATGAAAATTATTGTCCTATTAACGAGTTTTACAGAAAGATAACGACTGATTGTTTTTCAGTTTGGGTGCAAGTAGTGTGGTCATAGTGACCAGTTGATCGTATAGGAAGAACGGTTGTAAGAAGGGGTTCCACTGTACATGTAAGTTTATGAGAGACAAGAAAAGGGTCATCATCGTTCATATTTTGGACGGTCACTTGAATGGTCAATTTTGAGGCTATGTGAGACTGGGGATGAACGCTTCTTTTACTTCAGGAGAGCTTCAAAGGAAACTGGGTCCCTGAATTCCTTCCCAAAAACGGTCCCACAGTGCGCTTCGACACGACACCGACCGAGTCTCATGCGATGTTAAAACATAACCAATAGAGCGTCTTCACTCACGTGGTCAGCAGCTACGCAAACATATTGGAAAAAAGGTAGTTTTTGCATCATAGCGGAGCTCCACCAGAGGGGAGCCCCATACCTAAGACAATTTGGTAAACACGTGACCATTAGTCCGTCCGTCCGAACTACAGGGAAACCAATGTGAATTGTCAAAATAATGTGCGAGCCCGTAACCTGTGTTTAACTTGATAAGATATCCATATTATGGTCAATTGACAGCTGCCAAAACAGAGTATCCGCTGACCAGAGTCACATGACCGTATCGCAGGCTCAGGTGCCAAATCATCGAGGCCACATGTTTTTTTTAAGTTTTCCGCTGACCAGTTGTTAGCTTATAACTGATTGCAAGCTCAAGGTTATGTTTTCCGGTCATACGGTTCTCCCCTTAAGTTAAAGATAGATTTGTTGATTTCTTTGCAATGGTTTCAAGTCCATTGTCTGAGGTAAATTTAAAATGCACAAATGGGAGCTTCACTTTTAGCTGTGGCTAAATCTATATATTAATATAAAACTAAAGACTTAACCTTGATAGACTTGACTCCTGCTGCACTTGCAGCCTTCTGATGAGCATCACTTGAACACACACAAAAAGTGGCCTGATGACAGAAAAACATAGTACAGCTGTATACTGTGTCAAAGGGATTTGTTGTATACTTAGTTTTGCCTACAGATACTTAGCTTGTGGTGTCGCTCTCTCATTCAACTAACATTTATATCGATTTATAAAACCAAAAGAAATCATGAATTTGACATAAAAGGTAGCCTCCCACACAGACGTTCTTAGGGTTTTGTCATGCGTTTCTTTGTGGGGAAGGAACGCATGAAAAAAAAAAGTAAAAAAGTCTGCGTGGAAGGCTAGTATAAAACTTGACATTTGGCTAACGCAAACTCAAGCAAAATCACCAAAGACTTTCACACATCCAACGCAAAATCAAGGTCATGCACAGTGAGGTACACATGCCCATTTGAGCATCCTGCATACCAACAAAGGACACCTCATGGCACACAAGTACATGTAACAGTCTTTGCTGAGTTTTTCGAAGGATGGCTGATGCAAATCCAGTTAGTAATAGTTTCTACAATAACTCGAGAGAAAAGTTAACCATAGGCGTCAAACAATGTAGCCATAACCTTACCCTGCTGGACAAATCAATGGTATGAAGTTTCTGAAGCCAGGCAAATAATCCTGGGTTAGGAGGTCTGCTAAACTTTGCCATAAATGAAGAAAAGTGCACAAAGTAAACAGGGACATCAGTCTGAAAAAAAGGAAAGAAGAAACACTTACATGAGAATTTTGAGATGTTGTCATTAATGTTGTTGTTGTTGTTTTGTTTTGTTTGCTTTTTATTACCATTATTATTTTTTGTTTTTGCGTGTGTGTGCATGTGGACAACCAGTTAACAGACAGAGCTCATGATAAAGTAAAAAAAATGAAGCCATATTCAATGATGAAGCCAGTATCCTTAGTAGATCTCAGTGGTAAAAAATTAATTTTAGGGCTGTGGTAGTGTCTCCTCCAGAAGTTTTAAGTGCGGAGTGCACGAAAAAAAATTAAAGGAGGGAGCTATTCACTCATTTACTCAGCCCATACCCTGTTGTGCTAGCAGTCAATATATCCCCTGCAGTTTTGATTTTCATACACACACATGATGACCCATTAAGAGAAAATAGAACCTCTGTAAACAGACAGGGCTGGGAGAGAAAGGCAAGCAAAGCAGCTGGTGGAGGTTTGCTATGAACAGAAAATAATCATGCTTGTACTCCCCTAAGGAGGGCTTCTTGGTTTCATGAGCCCCCACCCCAACCCACCCCACCCCACCCCACCCCTCTGGGAATTTCTGAGTCAAGCTTTAGACTTTCTTTTAGAAATTTTGGGCCAGAACCCACCTTGTCCAGTAGCCCTCCATGGGGTGGGTAGGGATATTTTTAGGAACCATACACTGTACGCTATTCCATGTCATGTACCTGTGTTGCCAGTTCACTCAAATCCCTCTTCATTTTTTCAACACATTCACAGCTTCCTTCTGTTTAAGGAAACACAAATTAAAGAGATAATTGAAAAACGTAGTTACAATTAAGGGGAAATAATAAATTACAATAAATATTGAAATTCAGTTCAATAATGCATTAACATGGGGGTGTGTGGGGGTAAGTATTATTTTCCATTTTATACATTTCAGTAACTTCAACACAGCTGGCTTTGCTTAGCAGGACATTTCATAAAAATGTTTCCTTGCTCATCAGCCTTTACTTCACATTTTTGAGGGCTTTTATGATTACATGATGGTGAGATCTTCCACAGCTGACCCTAAAATCCCATATAATTGCCTAATCCATAGGAAATCCAATAACTTATATAAAAATTGCATTATCTAAAGAGAAAAAAATTTAATGATCATTTAACAAAAATTAGGGTTTGGAAACAAGCAGGGCCTCATGGAGACCTTCAAAAGATAAGATAAAGGAAAATACTGTCTGGGATAGAAGGTGATGCCCGATTGTGGACCAGTGATGCTGCTTCTGTCGCCTGTTTGTTTCAAAATAAAGTGATGTTTCTGCTTAAGATGATGCTCATGTTATGCTTATTTTATGATGAAACTCTATTGAGTAACCTCCATAAAGCGGCCACTTGCTGGTACACCGAGGGTGGCCGCTTTATGGAGGTTCAACTGTACACCTGCAAATTCTTGGCCAATTACAAAACCCTGGAAAGGACTAGATCAAATCAACCTCTACATTCCTGCCCCTAAACTTTTGTCATTTAGTGAGTTACAGTATGGGTGTTGTAGGATCAAATCCAATCCAATCTCTGTGGTTTATGGGCAACAGAGTCTGGAATAAGCTATGGGGTACAGATAATGAGCCTTTTTGGACTGTAAGACAAGTGAACCTTTTTTAGTCAGACAAGGTATAACTATTGCCTTACCAGGACATGGCTGCTTGGCACTCGTATGAAATACAATAACTCTTCCACAAGGATTACTCTGGCTCCACTTTCCTATAATGCCAATGGCCACCCTCTTAGTATTACACTGAACTTCCTCTGCATCATCAAAAAGTCCCTCCCACTGGAGAAACAGTGCTGGAACAACAAACTGCAGAATAGTTAGTGGTCAACTTCATAGATCAAGAAGGTGTCACCCAAATTATTAATACAGGTTTTTATTTTGTATTTTTTTTTTTCAAAAAATATGAGAATTGAAGTGTGCTTGGAAATTTACAATGTAAACTCACAGACTTTTGGGTCAATCCTAAAGCATCTGAGCTACACAGAGACTTATGACAAATGCCTTTAACTATCTGTCAAACATCTTGAATACTAAAAAGAATCAATAAGGGGCTTATTAAGTAGAACGTTTTCGAGCCACATACATCAACTAGAAATGACCTTTTTGCATTCTTGGGAACTGGTTTTGCTCAAATTTTCCAGCAACACATATCTCTATAAGAGTAATGACTTGTATCAACAAATTTGGCAGCATGAAGGCATATTATTAAAGAGGAAAAGTTGTCACTTCCAGTTGACATGCATAATTGCTCAAAAACGCCTTTGATTTAGCTCGCTAATGAAAATTTTTCTGTTACCTTGTAAGGTGTGTCACATATCAACTGGATTTCCACCTGATCAATTTTACTAAACCCCTCTTCCTTGTCAGGTAATTCTGAAAAATTAAAAGCTGCACAACCCATCTTGGAGCAAAAGACATCACTTTTCAAATTACTGCAGTACATTAAATGTAAAAATAAATTTTCTATTAATGCATCAGCTTGTTATTAAGCCAAATCTTACCTGCACTTCTCTTCTCAAACCAATGCTCACTGTTCTTCACAGTCTCAATTTTAAATGTTGCATCATCTGACAGACATTCAAACTGATGAGCTAGTTGCCATTCTCTGGCCCATTCACAGATCAACAGTCCGTCACAAGAACTAACATGAAAATGTACCACTCTGTAGGAACAGTATGGAACCTGCAGAATTAAACTGAAACAATTAGCTAAGAACTAATATTATTTACAAAATTTATTGACTTGCTAACTTGTAAAAATACAGAAAAGGTCATAAACATTTAACCACACCACACAGCTGTACCTTATTTCTGATAATATTCAAGTAAGATTTTCTTGACTTCTTGGTGCTCTTTTCATCATCCAAAACAACACTCTGTCCCTGAAATGGAATCATATTTTTAAGACAAGAATTGTCTGCTGTCCATTTGTATATATTTCTGAGCCGAAACAGATTTATATAACTGTACAAAAAAAATGGCAGCCTGTAGTCAAAAGGCAAGGCCAAGCCCGGATGATTTGCAATTATTAGGAGAGGTTTTCATTAATAAATCTCATACACTAGCCATTACAAAAAAATTAAAATTAATTCATGGTAGTTACTGGGGTAATATATGAATGTATAATGTAATTGGACAGGGCAGTCCACAGTAGTTGAAAAAACTGAATGAGCAAAGTAAATCTTGTATGCATGAGGTTCTGCCAACAGATAAGGATTCGACACCTCAATTTATACCTTTACCTAAGACCAGGTGGACATATCTGTTGTTGTTTAGGAAGTTGTGGGACAGAAATATAATGAGGTCATCTGTTTGTGGACGGCTTTATTAAACCGACAACCAGCCCCACCCTCCACCGCCGCCGCCACCACCACCAACACCACCCCAACCCCACACCACTGACATTTCATCCCTTGCCTTGTGTGACCTGTATAGGCCTGTGCACTCAATATATGTCCCTAATCTAAGCTTACTACCACAATTTTTCTCCCCTTTCTTGGATATATTTCTTCGGTGAAATTCTAATTCCTTGCCCATGCCCCACGGGATATTATGCACTTCATTAGTTGATCTCCCCTTACCTTGCTTATAACGTTGACAACTTTAAGAATCACAGCTCTGAGGCTCAGAGAAGGATCAGCTTCAAAAAGCTCATGAGGACATATTCTCTCATGTGTTTGAGAAAACTCATGAACGTAAAACAACGTTTTTCCCTAAAAAGTACAAAATAAAAATTAATGTAAGCTTAAGTTCAAACAACGCAAGAAAGGCAGGACGACAATCTCGGGCATGTGTCGCTCAAAAAAGTGCCTCAGGTTCCCGCATCACGTACCCAGATGTCACGAAAAAGTTTATATACTTACTGGAAAAGGGGGACCATAAAAAAATACAACTTCTGGCAGCATAGAAGCCATTATGATTCAGGTTTTTACCAGCAATATAAAACTGCATTTTATAGATGAATGGGGAGATTCCCTCCAAAATAGGTCAGCGGTCAGAGTGACAGGCTCAATCATAATGAGTGATGTAAGCTGCATCATTTGTCCGCCGAATTTTCGTGCAATTCAGGTATGCCTTGGGGCGGAGGCTCTTTATGCATTTGAACAGTTATTACGTTTTGCATATAGAGCTTAGTTAAAGCTTAGTTATTAGTAAAAGCATAATCCACTTTCCCACAAAACTGCTCTGAAATCACCAGTTTATATGCTCCTGTTATAAATGATAGAGGGATCAGCATTGCACGCATGCATCGCTTTATTCGCGCGCGCCCTGTAACAGTTCTAGCGCTTGCGAGCGGCGCTTACGAATATTGATTTAAAAGACGCTAGTAACAAACTCTAGCTAAGGTTTGAATGAAGAGCAAGGAGACAACCAAACAAGGGTTATATAGCTCTCTATTCTCGGAAAAAAGTGTATGTTACAGCAATGCGACGTTCAAGTTATGTGAGCCGATAATAATTGATGCTTGATATAAAAATACGGTAAGGAAGAAAATAACACACAGAGGTAACCTGACGTTTGAAAGTTTTTATTGTTATAACGGAACACAGAAAAAAACCACTGATTTATATTATCTAAATAATAATTTATTTTTCTCTACTTCAATAGAGATAAAGATTCAACAGGCTGACAATGGTAAAAATAGGTGAAGGGACTCTTACTGAGCGGGACAAATGGAATAGACTTACTCACGAACAAGTCAAGACATTAGTGATTGAAATCAATCTTCAAGTAAGCCAAATCATTAAGGAAATTCAAGTGGAATTAGAACAACTGACAATTAAATCCCCCCTTCATGAATGGTGTAATATGGTTTTTCGATTCGAAAGAAAATTGAAAGCTCTTAGCGACAGCTTTCCACCTTATTCAGCGGAGAGTTATAGATCGTTGGGTGAGCTACGACACAGAAATATTCTGAGAGAGTTTAAGGAGTTCTGTGAGCGGAGGGACTATCAAGAGCGTTATTTAGGATTAAAAGCTGAGATTTTAGCTCTGGAAGAAATCGTTCTGGAGCAAGGCAAAGTGAGAAGCAAACAAAAAGAAATAAAAAAGTAAATTACAGAGCTCGCAAAGCAGATGGACTCTGATCACGCAGCTCTTGAGGATGCAAAAACGGGTATTCAAAACATCACTAGTACAATAATCAGGGAGAAAAAATCCATGCAGAGAGAAATATCACAGATGAAAGGTAGTAGAGCTAATGCGCTGCAAAGGCTGACAGAGCTCAGACAGACATTGAAGCAAAAGGAGATATTATTAAAGGAAACCACAGAGCAAAGACAACGAGTAGAGGCCGCTTTGGAAAAAGAAAAAAAGGAAAACCGACGACTCAAGAAGATTCTGAATGAAAGTTTGGTATAACAGAACTGAGGAGTGTCAGAAAAATAGTAGTTTAAGCGGGGTGAATGAACTTAATAAACCTATCGTAAACTATCCAAGCGTCAGTAGTGTCTTTAACCAAGAGAGGATAAAGGAGACAGAGAAGGCATCCCCCGTACACACCCTATTCCATAGGTAATTCGTCTCGAATTATTTCTAAGACCACAGATCCCAAGGGGGATTAGACAACAGCCAATCACATAGCGCGAATGTGTTCCGCGTGGATGAACCACGCTCACTAGAGCCACGCGTCCTTCACGAATTGACGCAGAAAATTCAAAGTATCCTTTACCCTCCGACAAATGAAGAAAATATGATACAAAAACAACTCCAAAAAATATCGTGCTAACTTGAAATATAAGTATAAAAAAGAACACAAAATATATAAACGTAATATTTCGGTTCTTATTTCAAGACCATTATCAAAATTCAAAGTACATTGACAGAGAAACGTGCATCCTGCTTGCAGTCGCCCCTGTGTTCCACAATCAACATTGCGGGGTAAATTTTCGGTAGAGAAGGCCCACCTCGTACTATCTCTAACAATGCATTGTACAAGTGTACCGTCATGGAGTAATAAGCACCGGTGACAAGCTAAGCCCTGATTTTCGCATCATGACACATGGGAATTCTTTGCTTTGAAATTCTATACATTTAAATAAGACTTTATAACTGTCTTACAATCGTAATCAGTTTAATCTACGGGATTTTAAAAAAACTCGACCACTCATCGTTCTTGTAACCAGCTCCTTAGTGTGGAAACTTTCTGATAACACCCTTCTTATTATTCAACCTATTACTGAACATTTCTAGGAATACTTAATACGCCTGAGAGCGTTTTTTGCCTCATAAATATGCAGATATATTCAGGATAATACTAAGAATAACAAATTTACTGATAAAACGAACACAAACCGATTAAAAATTTGGCTTTATACAGGGAAATGAAGTCTTTTCTCTCGGCTAATGTAGAAGTTTCTGTGACTTTATACTAACTGTCTGATTATACAGTCAAAAAACATTTGGCTAGTTCAGTGTTCCTCGTTTCATACTTCTTAGACTACTTTCTATTTGATGTCAGATTCTTTGAGAAAAAAAGGTATGTACCCAGCACTTGTTTATCAGTCAAGAGTAAATAACCAAGAAGTAACAGTTGTAAACAGCGCCCACACTGAAGAGAACCATCATCAAGCGAGAATTCCGAACTGCACTTCTCATGTATTTCTTCGCTGTCTTGTTGAAGGCCTGGAACTTGATCTTTCCCTGAGACACACTGACAAAGCCAACACCAGCTTGATAATTCTGCAAAGCAATTCCCTCAAGTTCTGTTACAGTGACTTCGTAAAAGTTGTTGGGGGATTTCTGACCTCCGAAGATGGGCTGCTTCAAAACGGTCGGTAAAGATCTCTGATTAACCAGCTCATGTTGGCCGTAAACTGTCAAAAACGCCAAGCAACCGATGAAAAGGACGACTTGCATAATCACCGATCCACCACTTACCTTCCAGATGCCGAGAACACTCGCAAGACAAAATACTCTTGCGAACTTTAAGAAGTAGGGACAGTCGATGTAAATGGGCAACTTTTCATGCGGAAAATATGGCCTGCTTTGTTTGATGTAATGGTTTGCTTTTGCATGCGCCTCATCTCGGATTGTAACACTTGTACCAACTTCTTCCACCTCTATCTCGGTGCGCTTGACTTGTCCGAGTTCAATTCTCTCAACAGACATTTCCTCAGAAAGCTCTTAGACTATTAAAGAACGAGATGAACTTACCTCACGGAAGTCAGTAAATGCACTGCAGGGGAGCTTTGTGGAATTTTACATAGATATTCATAGAGATACTTTCTTGTGTACTCTCCCGGAAACCGTCTTCGGACCTCTTCTTGGAAGAGATCCCTGTGGTTCGCTTCAATAATTCTTCATATTTTGTGAGACACTAAGAGGAAATTAGACTTAAAACAAGTCGACCTCACGTGCTTCACAGCCAAAAAGCTGAAAATCTAGTGGAGCAGGAACCGATTGCTAGGTTTCTGAGCGGAGTGAACTTTTTAGGCCGCGAAGCAGCTGAGACAGTGTCAATGTCCCGAGAGGTCTACCCTTGTCCCGCGGGCAATGTAAGGGACCTAAAAGTTTTTTTTGTTTCGAGGCGGCTGCTCGCAGCGGAACACAGAGAACACCAACACAAGACCACAGCAAGGTACAACATCAATTACAATTCAGAATGGGTGCACAAGCACGCCAAAAGTCGCCGGGGTAATATGTATCCCCGCCACCCCTTACAAAAGTGCATGACAGGACAAACAACTACAAAGCGAAAAACGCCACAGTCGGAATAGTTAAAAGACCCTAGACACACTGACAAAGCTACTACAAATCATTAGTACCGACTACTGCAAGCTAATTGAACAGACAGACAAAGGGCCGGTAGCACCCCACGACACTGATGGCGCGCTATGGGATAGAATAGAAGGGCCAAACAGCGACGCAGGGGGCCAACAACCAAGAACAAAAAGCAATTTAACAACGCCAATGAACACCAAAGGACGTAAAACGCAGAAGGCAACAGAAGATTTACGAATGGACAACCAGCTTACCATCCCTAACAGATGCCACAACACAACGGGCACCCCACTGTCGAACAAAATAGGGATTTTAACATCCAACGACGCGACGACAACGATAACGTCGCTTAGAAAGAGAATTTGCGTTCTTTCAGTCATTATCGCAATTATTCCTACCCTCTAACTTTATCAAATGTAGGCCAACCCTCCTGGATTTGAATTCCTAATGACCATATCCAAGTTCAGAAAGAGAAACTAAATTTCGTCGTTACTTGTTTATGTTCTCCAGAAAACGCGAAATTAGGCATTTTCACGTCGTAGTCGTGCAAAAACGGGAAAAGAAATGTACAAACAAGTGTGATGCACGTGCAAAGTTGTTGTTTTGCTTATAAAACCTATTGTTTTTTTGACGTTATCGTTCTTGTCCGCATCGTTGGATCTTAAAGTCCCTAATAACGACCACGAACAGAGGAACGAAAACGCTTGAAGAGCAAAGGAAGGTGGAGACGAACACGCACCTTCACCTGCGCAAGCACAGCAACAGTACTAGGAGCCACATCACGAAAACGATAGTCGTTACGGGCCAACCTCAAAAAATACTTACACTGAGAACGTAGACAAAAACACGAAGGACACAAAGAGCTCATCATGGTTAAACCCAAAACGCTCGTGACGACACACTAAAGATGGAATAAGGATTACCAGGCGATACCCTCTACGGAGAACCCCATGCACAATAGCTCACGTTCGATATATTAAAATTCTAACATGAATCCGAAGCTTTCTGGTCATTTTTCTATATTTGGTTTGGTTTTCTTTGTGCTCAAGTCTTTTTTTGGGAATTACGAGACAATAGTCTGGAAAAATGTGCAATTTTGACCCTAAAGCCTAAAGTCAATAGAAGATACGTCCACACGGTTGCTTGTACCGTCGTCTTTGTAGGACCCGCGCGCCTCTTTCCAGCTGTTCAAACAAAAACGATGGTCACGCGGTCGCTATAACCGATTTCTACCGTTGCTTGTAAAGGACCCTTTTGTGTAGAAGTTTTAAGCAGTTTCCATGGTAGGTTCTTTGTTGAAGAAGGCCAATTTATCAACTCCACAGCGTCCCTCCACTTACGCCGCCATTCTTTTTATTTGTTGACGCCGCCTCGCTTTGGTGCGTTGAATCGTGAAAGCGAGTCTTCCGGAAGTCAACCAGTTTACCGGAAACTGTTTCCGCGTGGTCCGCATAGTTCTAAAAATTAAGATATCCCAGCGAACGCCCTTAGACTCCCTCTCTGTCCTATTATGGCTCTTGCTCATATATAAATCTCACTAGCTCCGCAATTAAAGAATTTATGAAATATTGATAGCAATTAAATTATTTTTCTAAAATGCCAGACGGCGCTATATCCACCATTTATTTTTAGATGTATGTGGCTCAAGTTTATTTGGTGAGGCTATGAAACAGCTCTTTATTACCAGGCAGCTGCACAACACCAGTGCATTAAATAATATTTAACCAAAATAAGAAATTTAATTTATCCCTCAAAAAAGCTCTAATCCTTGAATAATTGTATGAAGCAGCTGAAAAAAGCTCGTCAGGTAAGCTTACTAAAACAGCCTAGCAACTATATACATTTTAGTTGAAAACTGGCTACTTGAGTAGCAGTGGGTAAATTTTAAAACGAAACCCACGTGTTGCAAGCAAAACATTTGAACATACATGTATGCTTACCAAAAACTTGAAAAGTGGTAAGGAATTAAGCGCGTTCAATCGACAAACCGCTCGGTTTATTTTGGGGAGAAATTTGGACAAAACCTTTTTCACCTGCTTTTTGTATAGCAAACATCCGAATTGCTGAATCTATACCATGGTGCTATGCAAAACCTCACCTTCGAACGTCGAACTGCACATTTTCTCGGCGTCCTTTATAATTTATCGGCGTGACCCGAGTGTGTCCTCCCAAATTGACGGAACCCGTAAACAACTGTCAGACAGGAAAATTATCCCCACTCTTCTCACTGTTTTGCCGCCATTTAGGTTTTTCTACGCGGTGAAATCTCATTGGTTGAACGTCATAAACAGGCTTTAAGTTAACCTTAAAGTTAACCTCTTCTCGCGCCCTACGTACTTTTTCCGTTTCGAGAAAATGGCGGCCCAACAGGCTGCTTTGGACTATATCATTAAAACTTGGGTAGGAAAGCTGAAAGTCGGAGAGCTAGTTTTTACACCCCTAGCTGGTGCATGCGGTTCTTCAGTTCTCTCCTATGTCAACACTTGTAGCTGTGCCCTGAAGTTCAGCTTCTTCGGTACTGTTGCTTGGACTGCCTTCATCAACGCCTTGATCGACATGATAATCCATCTCCTCGGGTTGTGGGAATGACTTCTTTGGATTTTTCGACACTCTGCGGCTCTTACAGTGCTGCGTGTGTTGGCAGTCATTGGTTTTCTTATCGGCTACAGTCTAACTGCCTCGTGCGCGAAAGATGTATGTGTAACACAAAAGAGTACCGCTGGGGCGGCTTCATTCTTCGGCTTCGTCTGCTTGGCCTTGTTTGCTCTCGAGTGCTTCCTTCACTTCAAGGAGTACAGAAGCATGCAAAGCGAAGCTCGTCAACAATCTTCCGGGAAAGATAAGCCGCCAGATTACTATATCGAAGAAAAACCTACAAGTGGACCTGGGGTTGTGTGAAGATGTTTTCAAAGCAACTCACATACCTTTCCCTGCACTAGGTATTTGAGGGGTATTTGATATTTTTGAGAGCCGGCCCACATGTACATTCTAACGAAGTTTCCAGCAACAAAAGAAGGAGCGAGAGAGTAAACGTGGACATGAAGGATTAATTCTCACTTCAAATAGGTTTCCTGTGTGATCAGCCTGCAGTATAATTCATATGCAATTCACAGGTGGCCCAAGCGTAATATGAGAGTTTGTATGGGAAAAATAGAGTTTGAAACTTAGATGAAATAAATGAAGTAAAAGCCATAAACGTTATCAGTAAAGTGTAAATATTGTTACCTGGAGTCGTTGTCTTTGTAGACTACGAGTAGTCCCCCATTTTTCCTCAGGGATAGTAGAGCGAGCAAAACGCGAGCGCGCGTGAAAATCAACCCACGCGAGAAAAGGCGACACGCGGCGGGAGAGAGAAAAATGAGGGACTACAGACAAAGCCCAAGCTTTTGAACTAATGCGTTGCTCTCACAACGCAAAACTCTGATTAGCTCTTTCATGGAAATCTGTCAACATCTGTCAAAAACGCGCCAGCCGCTATCAACACTCGACATAATCACAATTACAGAACTAATAACTAGAGCAGAACTAATAACAGCAAAGAACAAATAACTAGCCAGAGTTGCTCTTGTAGAAGAAACTAAGAAGAAAGCCAACCCGGCAACTGATAAGGTTCGCGTGGAGAACCGAAACCATGGTCTTGTCCGATCACAAAGTGGGAAGTGAATAACGGAACAGTCGCAAGGCTGTTAAGCTTATTCAAAAGTTATCACCAAGGGAGGAACTACGCACTCCAGTCCAAAGACTCACATTATCTCCAGAAAAACAAGCGGCAGTTAAAATTCACGAGCAGTCATCACTGAGTCACATCGCAATTCTCCATAGTTAATGTAGTTTTAGTTTAAGCTGCAATCCATTCTTCGAGATTTGGATATCGCTATCAGTCCTGCTAAAATCGCTAACGAGCTGAGCACAGCGTGACAAAACATTGCAGGAAACCGTCACATTCACGGCCAAAAAGAAAATCGCTTAAAATTATTCAGATCCAGGAGGCAATCGCCGGAGAAATTAAACAACCCAAAACCCTTATTTAGCCGCATTGAAGAGCTTTACTTTTCAAAAAGAGGTCAAAGAAAATGCTCTTGCATTAGAGGGCAAATCATGCCGACCATAAACAATAACCGCAGGAAATTAATATGCGTGTCACGACCTCTCGGTATGAAATAAGCGGCAAAAATCACATTCGCTCAGTCAAAACGTTTTCCTCCAGAGCATAATCGATCCGTCAGAGAAAAATAATTCACTGGAACAAGCAGCATTTTGGCATGAGTAAAAGTCGTGTGTTGCCTACACTATCAAGTTCTTCACGCGAAACAGCCGTGAAGAAAATTAGTATCTGGGTTTTCTTTTGCTTGCAATAAATATCCCACGCAGTTTACCGATGACAAGAGCAATGACAGTTCAACGAGGGAAGGAATCCCATTGGATGCGCTTAATTGATTTGGAAGGGGATACGAACTTCACACTCCGAAATCAGTCGGCCGTGAAGGGTCAAAAGCTTGGGCTTTGTCTGTAGTCCCTCATTTTTCTCTCTCCCCGCCGCGTGTCGCCTTTTCTCGCGTGGGTTGATTTTCACGCGCGCTCGCGTTTTGCTAGCTCTACTATCCCTGAGGAAAAATGGGGGACTACTCGTAGTCTATTGTCTTTGTTTTTAGGAAGTTTCAGCGCGATCTGAGTACTTTTACATCATCTGACCTTACAGTGTAATAATAAGAGACAAGGTAGGACAGAATCGTTCGATCGATCTTCAAAGCTGCTCAGAATTAGCTCCAAATTTCACGCGAAAAAACAAACACACTTACATTTTACGCCGCCGAATCCACAAGTAGCCTCCCCGCAGACGTCCTTTGGGGTTCGTTTGTCACGCAGAAATGAATGCGTGACAAACGGACCCCAAAGGACGTCTGCGGGGAGGCTATTCCACAAGGTGATACCTTAAGATCACCTTCCTGCCATCCGTTCCGGTAAACCTTG